>NC_067399.1:12160239-12460239 GCF_016432865.1 Antechinus flavipes | reverse complement strand
ACTTGACAACTGTTGATACCATCTCCATCTCTAGGTGATTACTATTAATCAACTATTAATATTGTTCAGACCTCTGTACAAAACAAAATGATTTGTTCTATAACTAATATTCTTCTCTAAAATGTAATATTCTCTGGGAGCAGGTTTCTTTGGGGGCTTCTGGGAGCAGCCTTCCTTTCAGTTCAGTAATCATCCCAAATGCAGCCAGGTGTTAATGTCCTAATCCGTTATTGTCTCCTTCAAAGCCTTGTCTCCTTCACTTGGGGATCGGCTAGTTTTCTGGAGCCCTTCTGGATCTTGGTTTCAGTGTTCTCCTTAGGACAACCTGCCACCACTTCTCTCTCTTCCTTAGTTCTGCCCAACTGCCTTCTCTGGTTTCTGAATCTCCTCCATGGCCTTCTCTAGCTTCCAAATCTCCTGGAGTTTCAAGGGTTTGTGCTTGAGCCTCCAGCCACAACAAAGGTGGAAGATGGAATGAATCTGTCTCAGCCTCTGAGAGCTTCTAGTGCACTTGTCCTTTCTAGCTCTGATAGCTCCTCCTTATATGTTCCCCACTGAGTATACACCAATCATTATATCACTAGCAAACCACTATTTATTGTAGGATTAAATCAATGCTAAACTAGATTTAACCACTGTCTCCTCAATTCCACTTAGCACCTTGTTTCAAGTTCTGGCCCATAACATATAAACACAGCATTCATGTAACATTTTGGAAGAGCATATCTTCCATGATAAGGCTACGGCCTTCAAATAAGACATATAGAAGTTGTTTTTTTTTTTTTTTCCTTCTTTTTTTTTTTTTTCAGAACTCACCCTTTAATTTACCTTGCAATTGTGTAATAATATAATATTTTCCTGTGATCATGGTTTGATGTACCTTAGATATCTAGCTAATGTGATGTGGTCCAAGAATCTTTTCTCAACAAAAAATCCACAAAACTGATCATAAAATATTACTTTGATGACAGGGAAGAATGAAGCACAAACTCAAAAGAAACAATTAAATCACAATTACTACAATAAAAGCCTGAAAGAGGGAAAATGCAAATTGGATGCAAACTTAATGAGAATATCTAGAAAATCTAAGAAATGATTTTCAAAACCCAATAACAATGATGGGAGGGAAATTACATTAAAAGAAATGAGAATTAGAGAAAAGAAATGAGAAAAAAGACAAAAGATACATTTTACTGATGAAAATTATTCTTTAAAAATAAGGATTGGCCAAATGAGAAAAAATGTATAAGAGATCATTAAAAAATATTTCTTAAAAACTAGAAGTGGGATGTGTAAAAATACTTGTAGCAGCTCTTTTCATAGTGACAAGAAAATGGAAACTGAGTGAATGCCCATCAGTTGGAGAATGGCTGAATAAGTTATGATATATGAATGTTATTGAATATTATTGTTTTATAAAAAGTGATCAGCAGGATGATTTTAGAGAGGCCTGGAGAGACTTACATGAAATGGTGCTGATTGAAGTGAGATCATTTTACACAACAACATTAATATTATATTATGATCAATTCTGATGGACATGACTCTTTCCCCAACAATGAGATGATTGATGCCAGTTTCAATGATCATGTGATGAAGAGAGCCATCCACATATACCCAAAGAGAGGTCTATGGGAACCGAGTGTAGATGACAACATAACATTTTCCCTCTTTTTGTTATTGTTCACTTGCATTTTATTTTCTTACTCATTAATGTTCTTCTTTTGATCTGATTTCTCTTGTGTAGCAAGAGAATTGTATAAATTTGTTTATACATATTGGATTTAATATGTATTGAATTGCTTGTCATCTAGGGGGGAAAGATGAGAAAAGCTGAAATACAAGGTTATGCAAAGGTCAATGTCAAATTATCTGTGCATATGTTTTGAAAATTAAAAAAAAAAAAACTTTGTTAAAAACATTAAAAGTGGGGGACAGCTAGGTGGTGCAGTGGATAGAGCACCAGCCTGAAAGTCCTGAATTAGGACCCGAATTCAAATCTGGTGTCAGACACTTAACACTTCCTAGCTGTGTGAACCAGATAAAGTCACTTAACCCCTATTGCCTCAGGAAAAAAAAAAATAGAAGTGGGTAACTAAGCCAATAATCCTATAAAACATCAAGAAAAAAAAATGATGTATAAAAATGGAGAAAATGTGAAATATTTATTGGGGGAAAAAAACTGACCTGCAAAGGAGAGAAGATAATTTTAAAACTATTTCACTATCTGAATGCTATGATCAAAAAAGATCCTAAATATCATATTTCAAGAAATTATCAAGGAAAACTCTCATAATATTCTCATGCCTCAGGGTAAAATAAAAGTGGAAAAAAGTCAATTGATCATCACCTAAAATAATACCAAATTTAAAAAAATCAGATATAGCTAAATTCTAGAGATCTCAGGTAAAAAAGAAAAAAATGATTCAATCATTCAAAAATATAGCATTAAAATATTGTGGAGTAAGAGGATGAGAGAAAGAGGGGCATGCTAAAAGAAAAGACATTGAAAGGAAAGCAAGGGTCAGAGGCAAAACAGCTAGAGAAAGAGACAGAGAGACAGAGACATACATAGAAAAAGACAGAAGGAAAGAGAAAGAAGAATACGGTGGTGATAAAAAAACAAAACAATTCATTGATGATTATATGAAAACCTTCTAGAATTAACTAAAAAAAAAACTATTTAAATCAATTGACAACTTCAGCAAAGTTGCAGTTGATAAAATATATGCACATTTATCTTCAACATTTCTATATATTACCAACAAAACCTAGCAGGAAATAAAATAAAAATTCCATTTAAAATAACTGCAGATAACAGAAAATATTTAGATGTTTACCAAGGTTTTTATGGTTATGAAATATTCTTCACATAAATAAAGACAAATATAAACAATTGAAAAATAGTGATTGCTTATAGATTGACTGAGCCAATGTAATAAAAAATACAGTTCTATATAGGTTAATTTACTTATTCAGTGGCAGACCAATCAAAGTACAAAATGTTTTTATAGAGCTAGACAAATAATACAAAATTCATCTGGAAAAACAAAAGGTCAACAATATGAAGGGAATCAATAAAAATGGGAAAGAAGGGAACATAGTAGTATAGGATTTCAAAGCATCTGACAAAGCAGTAATCATGAAATCAATCTAAAACTAGCAAAGAAATAAGAGTAATGGAATTGATTATGTACATATACATAAAGTAAATGATTACAGTGATCTCGTGTTTGATTAAACAAATAGATCTAACAATTTAGGGGAATACTTTAAATATTTGACAGAAAACTGCTGGAAAGATTATAAAGCAATTTAGCACAAATTTAACGACAAACATCTCACATCACATACCAAAATAAGATCAAAATGAATAAATGATTTAGACACAAAGAATGATGTCATAAATTAAAAAATGAGAATATGGAAAAAATATCTAAAGTTTTATGAATAATAGAAGAATGTATGAATAAAGGATGTTGGGAAGTGAAATAGCAAAATTGACTACATGAAATAAAAAAAAATGATTTTGCACAAACAAAATTACTATAGAAAAAAGTTTGAAAAAAAAAGAGAAACTGGGAGTGGGGGAAAACTTTTACATCAATTTTATTGCTAAAAACTTACTTCCTCAAAATATAGAGAATTGATCAAAAATTATTTTAAAAAATGAGAGATTCAGCTATAATGGTCAATAAAGCTATTGAAAAATGGTCAAAAGAAATGAACAGTTTTAAAAATAAGGAATCAAGCCTACCAATAGTCACATAAAAATGCCTTAAATCACTATTGATTGAAGAAATATATCTATATATACACATATCTATATTTATGTATATTTAATAATTTTATTTTTTCAATTACTTATAAAAGCAATTTTTAACATTCAAAAAATGACTTGGAAATAATTTTCTTCCCATCCTTTCTCAGTAAGAAGGCAACTAATTTCATGTAAGTTACACATGTGCAGTTGTATAAATCATTCCAGTATTTCCCATGTTATTAAAAAAAAAGACCAAAAGTAAATTAAGTAAATCTATCTATCTATCTATCTATCTATCTATTTATCTATCATCTATGCTCATCTATGCTTCTATCTGCATTCAGATTCCATGAGTTCTTTCTCTGGAGATAGATAACATTTTTCATTATAAATACCTTAAAATAGGGGCAGGTAGGTAGCAGAGTGGTTAGGGCACCCGTCCTGAAGTCAGGAGGATCTGAGTTCAAATCTGGACTCTAATACTTAACATCTCCTAGCTGTGTGACCCTGGACAAGTCACTTAACCCAAATTGCCTTAGCAAAACAATTAAATAAGTAAATAAATAAACATATAAATAAATTAATACCTCAGAATCTTAGCTCATTTCATTATTGAGAATAGTTAAGTCAAACAAAGTTGATCATTGTCAAATATTGCTCTTTCCAAGAACATTATTCTGTTCACTTCACTTTACATAACTTTATATAAATCTTTCATTTTCTTTTCCTTCTGAAGGTATCCTGCTCATCAATTCTTATAGTACAATAGAATTCTATCATAAACATATGTCATAACTTGTTCAGTCATTCCTCAAATGATAGGGGTATGTTAGTAATTTCCAGTTCTATGACACCACAACTAAATATATATATATATATATATATACACACACACACACACATATATATATATATATATTTTTTTTAATATTTTTATATAGGTACCCTTTCCTTCATGTCCAGAAAACTCCTCCTTGTCATCTCTGCCTCTCAGCATCCTTACATCTATGAACCTTCTTTAATAAGATTTTTCTAATCCTAATTAATTTTAGTGATTTCTCTCTAAGATCAACTCAATTTTTCTTGCATAAATTGTATTTGTACACATCTATCTTCTTTTCTCTGATTAGACTGTACACTCTTTGAGACCCAAGATTATTATTATTATTTTGCTTTATCGATATCTCTTGTGCTTAGCACATAAGACTTGACATAGCTGGTTCACTCTGATTTGATATGTATGGATTTTGTCCATGGTTTTGTCCAACGTACAAAACCAAGAAGATGCTTTATTAAAGGTCTGATCACTAACTTCCTTACCTGAAAAAAATGTTATACTATAAGTTTCAATGGATTTTTGCAAATGAAGCATTTGGTCAACTTCAAAGTCTTGTTGAAATGTGAGATGTCACTACAGATATGGTGTCTTTGCTAAGATTTACATGTTTGAATTAAGTTGTAATTTCCCAGAATCAGACTATCAGATTTATGAAATACTAGTCTTTCCCAGAAGGTATGTGAACATATCCATTACTGGGATTAAATATCAGAGCATTAAGAAATCTCATAGTTAGAATTTCAGGGAATATCCAATTGAGCCATCGAAAGGCACTCAAGAATATTTTCTTCAATATTTTTGCATGGATATTCAGTTTTCTTTGCTGTTTTCATTAGCTATCTCAAAGAATTGAGAAAATGGGGCTGAGAGGAACCAAGTAGAAAAAAAAAAGAATTGGAAAACCCCTTCCCTGTTCCTTCTTTTGTGACACTGTCCATTTGTTGCACTTATAATTATAACCTCTGGAATAATGTTTTAAATATATACTGGAGTACTGTTTTATATATACATACACACACACACACACACACACACACACACACACACACATATATATATATATATATATATATTTATATTGTGGGGGAGGTTGCAAAAGGATTATTGCAATATGTTGTATAAATGAATCGATGGGATGTATTACTATGTCAGGCAGGACTTTTTATCCTTATACATTTTGTGTGTGTGAGTGTGTGTGTGTGTGTGAATTGTATGGTCCTTGCTGCTGACTTTTTCAAAATCTCTTCCCCACCTATTTTACCAATTTCAAATCTGCTAATACAATGGAAAGAGAAAAGTGGGATCAACAATATGCCAATTCGCACTTCAAGAAACTTGCTGCTTTTGTACTTACAGATGGCCCAAAGATGAGCTTGTAAATCCAGGATTCCTACAGAAGCTAGTTTTGGAGTGCAAGCTATTTATTCTCAGAACACCTCCTTCTCTTTACTTCCTCATCCACAAACCTCCTTCCATGGTTTCTCCTGGGGCTGCCTTTAGCTGAGTTATGACTAATAAAGTCATTTAAGATGACAACTAATCACAGCTGTGCCATTAGGTTGAGAAGATTCAGAGGCACCAGACATCAGTATATCAGTGAGAAGTCATTTTTCATACATTCCCCAGCTCAGTGTACTTTCATCCTTCCCTTCTGTCCCAAATAGAGGACTTTGATCATAATAAAACCACAGAAATTATATGGAATCTTTTTTTTTTTTCTGGGCTTGCAAAAATAATTCTATCTGGGTTCATAAGGACTCTGTGGATGAATTTACTTTAGAAAAGGACACACTTTGGGGAGTAGCCCAACCACATTGAGTCATCTTCCTCTCTATCGGATCACATACCTAGTATAACACCTTTACCTATTAAGATTCCATAAGTATTCCTTGACAAGAATGATATCCCTTACAGAAGATTTATTAAGATTTAATCAATGTTTTTAATACTTTTTTTCATTTATTGTTAAAGATCTATTTAAACATTCATTAATGACAAGACTGTATTTTTCAAAGAGCTTTAGGAATATCTTAGTTTTTTTTTTTTTTAATTATCTGTTCTACAAAGTTTTCCTTGGGTTCTCTTTAATGCTGGTACCTTTTTACTGAGATAAATAAATTCTACCTCCTTTGCATATATTGTATATATATTTAGTGGTTGCATGCTATTCTACCCATAAGTTGTGATATCTTTTAGAGAAGAGACTTTTTCTTTTTGTCTTCAACACCTAGTTTAGCATCTTTCATATAATAAATGTTTAACAAATGTTTGTTGACAGACTTCAAGATAATGTGCTTTTCTTTCAGCTTTTTATTTTTTTTGGAAGAAGGATTTATATAGTATATAAATATTGATATATACATACATATACTTTCAGATATGATTTTCCTTAACTTATTCTTGAGTATGAAGGAAAGACTAGTTATAGGATATTACTGGACATTGATGGTGAGATTTTTTTTAAAGGTCTTTAAAAAGTCAGACTGTATGATGATAATATATATATATATTTTTGAATATATACATATTTAGGAAATTTGAATATATATATTTAGGAAAATGATACCAAAAGTTAAGGTGATGACTTTGTGCAACTCTGCCTTAATTAAATTCAATCCATACATAAGTCGTGATATCACCCATGATGTTACTGATCCTCTGCAAAATGAAAAATGAACAAGAAAATCCACTGACTCTAGATTAATTATAAAATTCTTTGTTTATCACTTAAATCTCTTAAGTGTGTCTTTCCTAAATCTCCAGTCTTACACCTTAGTCCATATATTCTATGATCTATGTATTTCATGAACTGTTCTTTAATGGAATAATTATTATCCCTTACAGAAGATTTATTCAGACTTAATCAATGTTCTTAATACTTTTTTTTTAATTATAGGAAAAGATATATTTAAATAGTCATTAAAAATTCAAAGTTCCATATTTTTCTCAATGGTTTTATCCTCCTCCCTAA
Source organism: Antechinus flavipes (assembly GCF_016432865.1). Taxonomy (NCBI): domain Eukaryota; kingdom Metazoa; phylum Chordata; class Mammalia; order Dasyuromorphia; family Dasyuridae; genus Antechinus; species Antechinus flavipes. The sequence continues at coordinate 12,452,667 of NC_067399.1, read as the reverse complement.
AATGCTAAGCAATTTAATACAGCTTATATATGTGCAATCGTGGAAATATACATTTCCATTTTAGCTATCTGAAAGAATCAAAAGGACCAAAAGGAAAAAAAAAGTGAAAAAAATAAGGGAAAATAGTATGCTTCAATCTGCATTCAGGATCCATCAATTCTTTCTCTGGATATAGAAAACATTTTCATCATAAGTTTTTTGGGATCGTCTTGGATAATTGTATTCCTGAGAAGACCTAAGTCATTCATAGTTGATCAATGCACAATGTTATCATTATTGTTTCAGTGTTCTCTGAATTCTACTTGCATCGGTTCTTATGTGTATTTCCAGGGTTTTTCTTTCTTAAATTCCCATCATCATCATTTCTTATATGTGCTATAATATAATATAACAATAATTCCACTTCATTCCATTTATATACCAAAACTTGTTCAACTAATATCCAACTGATGGGCATCCCCTTAATTGCATTTTTTAACCACCACAAAATGAATTGCTATGAATATAATTGTATATGTAAGAACTTCTCCATTTTTGTGATCTTTTCCAGATAGAAACTTAGTAGAGGTATTGATAGATTCAAGGAAATGTACAGTTTGCTTTTCAAGCATAGTTCCAAATTTTTCTTCACCATGGTCAGATTAGTTTATAGCTCCATTAATAGTGTATCAGTGTTCTAATATTTCTATATTCTCTTCAACTTTATCATTTTCCTTTTTTGTCATACGTATTAACCAATCTGATAGAGTTGAAGCAGTACCTCAGAGTAGTAATTTGAGTTTCTTTAATAAATAATGATTTATAGCTTTTTTTATATAACTAAAGATGTGACTACAGCGCTAGCACCCCAGACACCCCAGAATCAGCAGGAGTCAGGATAAGCAAAAGTCCTTAGTCTTTATTCTTGGTCTTTAGATGCAGGATTAAACAGGATTGAAGTAGAAACTGCCACTGCTTTCTTCCTTGTCTACTGCAAAAAGTGACTCTGCCTCATCTTATTCCACTCCCTAGTCTCTCCTATAATCCTCTGTATACACCAATCATTGAGTCAGCACAGGATAATGGGAAGGACCATTTTCCAAGCATATTCCCATAGAGTATTGTCCAATCAGTAATTAGCCCTAAGTGCTTGAACCGACTTCAGTGCAATGACTCAAGAGTTTCAGCTCTCTACATAAAACCGATTTTGATTTCTTCAACTGAAAATTGTTCATATCTCTTGGTCATTTGTCAATTGGGGAATGACTTGTATTTTTACAAATTTGACTCAGTTCTCCTTATATTTGATAAATTAAACCTTCATCAGGACATTTGCTGTAAAAAAAAAAAATCCTGCCTGTTTTCCTTCCAGGAAATTTCCTGCCAATTTCCTTAATTGATTAAATTAAATTGTTTGTACATAATCTTTTTAAAAATTTAATATAGTAAAAATTATCCAACTATCCAAAAATATTTGTTTCACTTGTTTGGTCAAACACACACACACACACACACACACACACACACACACAACTTTTTATTTTCAAAATAAATGCAAATATTGTTTTCAACATTCACTACAAAACCTTGTGTTCAAAATTTTTCTCACTTTCTTCCTCCCTTCCTTTCCCTAGATAGCAAGTAATCTAAAATGTGTTAAATGTGGGCAGTACTTCTATACATATTTCAAATTTTATTATGCTGCACAAAAACATCAGATCAAAAAAGAAAAAAAATGACAAAGACAACAAAAAGCAAGCAAACAATAAAAACATAGAAATACTATGTTGTGATCCACAATCAATTCTGATAGTCCTCTTTTTGGATGGAGATGGCTCTCTCCATTGCAAGTCTATGGGAATTAGCCTGAATCAACTCATTGTTGAAAAGAGCCATATCCAGCAGAATTGATGATCACATAATGTTGTTGCTGTGTACAGTTTTTTCTTAGGTTCTACTCACTTCATTTAGCATCAGTTCATCTAAGTCTCTCTAAGCCTTTCTAAAATCACCCTGATGATCATTTCTTATAGAACAATAATAGCCCAAATGCTATGATTAATGACCAAATATTGCTGAATAATGTATTCACAATTAAGGGATGGAGAAATGTCCATCCAATATTAGCATCCAGAGTATGATCTCAAACCTAAAGGGTTCAAAGCCGAGAGTAAAGATAAGTATCTAAACAGAAAAAAATGTAAAAACAAAACAAAACAAAAAAACTGCATGATTAGTAATAATAGTACCAGTAGTAGTAATTTTTGCTGTGATTATTATTGATGAGAAGGGGGGGAAAGAAAAGAAGAAGGAGAAGGAGGGAAAGAGGAAGAGGACTAAGAGGAGAAGAACAAGAACAAGAAGAAAAACAAGAAGTAGAACAAGAAGTTTATTGAAGCTTGCAAGCAGTGACACTAGGGAAGTCAGTTCTTTTGTAAGGAATTAAGCAATAGAAAGAAGCAGACTAGAATATTGATTAGAGCTCTCTTGGATTCAAGAAGACAATGTTTAAAATCTTGACTTTGAATTTCAACAACAGTTTGATCCTTGGGTAAGCCTCACTTTCCTTGGTGAAAAAACATATCTATTGTGTCTCTCATTATGAGCTCTGAAATTCTAGTGACAACGTGTTCGTAAAGAGCCTTAAAATTTAGTGTTTTATTAATTCCACCTAGTATTATAATGAGGAAAGTCAACAAACATTTGTTGAATTAGATAAAGGATTCTTTCATGGTAATACACTAATTTCTTTTATAGGCACATACATGATATTATGTCTAATCATCTGGTGAACTACCCTGACCTGAAATTTGTGAATTCCCACTGTAAATGTCAACCTTGTTCACACCTATGCCCCACTCTAGGCTTTAACTGACAGAAAAAAAGGCATTAAAAATCAAAATTTGGTTTTAACAGAAAGCAGCTTTTCAGACCCTAACCAAGACTTCTTCTAGCCTGACCAATATTATGTTTTTTTCTTGATTAGAACTTGCTGCTACACAATTTCATTGGTCAAGAGTTTGAGATTTTCTTTGGCAAGACCCCCATGTACAATGTGTCATTCATGAATGAGAATTGTCAAGCTCACCAGTCACATTTTTTTGTTTGTTTTTGAATTGGAAGTAAGATAAACAAATTGTTGATCTTTGATAAAAGAAGACTTCAGAACAATCCAGTGAATTACCAGACAAATACAGAAAACAGACTAGGGAACCACAAATATCTGATTTGGTTTCCCTGTCCAAGAGACTTAGTAATATTAGAAAAGCTAATTACCACCTTGTTGATAAAGGAGACATTTGGGGGAAAAAATGAGCGGCCTTATTCCCTTGTCATGTAAAATTAAACTTGGGAAATTTGCTGCATGGCTTCCTCTGAATATGTTTCTCTGTGTCACTGTCAAACATCTCTCATTCTATTACGTCAAATTTTATATTAAAATAAGTATCTCTCTAATGGAGAAAATTAAGTTGGGTAGAAGGGTGGTGAAAAATATCATTTTATTTAAAAAGCTAGCAGACAGGTTTTTGTTTCTTCATTGGTCCTATAATTTCCTGAAGGCTCTTTAATTGTAGACCTTGGATAACAACAACAGCAGCAATATCAAATACATTATAAATAGACAGCTTAAGCTAGCTGGGACTTTAGATGTTATATAGTCTAAATCAATTAATTTTAAAGAACAAACAACCCCTAGGACATCATAGAAGAGGGCTGATTTGGACATCTGATTCTAAAGCATATTGACAATCATAGTCCACTCTCCTCTTTTTACCCTTTAGAATATAGACTCAGAGTACTTTGAACAAAATCACATAAATGATATGGAGAAAGGTAGATTTGACCAAGGTCATATGATTTCTAATCTGTGATCTTCACATTGCACCATGTTTCCTTCCAACATTGAAATGAAGGAGAAGGGTGGGGCAGAACCAAGATGGTGGAGAACAGATACGACTTTCTTTGACATCCTTTGACATTCTCTCAAACCAACAGTAGATTAAGCCTCTAAACTGGTTTTGGAGTCAAAGAATTTCAATTGCAGACCTATCAGTAAATTTTCTTTCAACCTTTACTGGGAGAACTTATATGGAGAAGAACAGATGTATCAAGACACACTTGGCTAACTTTAGCTAGCTATAGTTATTAGGAATAGTTTATTATTATTATTATTATTATTATTATTATTATTATTAAACTTTAATACATTTGTACTTTTCTTCCATTACCTTATAGTAATACATTTGCATCTTCTCATCCTGTGAAATCTTGTGTCATATCTTATGTCATATATTTTACTCAATATATTGGGTTCTTTCCTATAGCCCTTGATTCTCTGTGTGTGTATGGGAGGGTATAATAACTAAAATCAATAAATCTTCTAGACCATTCATGAATTATCTCTTACTTTCACTACAGAGCTGACTCATTTACTTAATTAGTAATAGATCCCTCATCTCATCCATGATAACAGTTCTGTTTCATAATGCATCATACTTGTAATATTCACTTGCATCTCCTTTGACTCAAATCATCATCATCATCACCATCACCACTACATCACCATCATTCATCATCATGATCATTTTAGAAACATAAATTCCACCACTCATAATCTTACAAAATTGTTTACTGAAACTCATAATACAATGAAATTGTGATGTAGGTTTTCACCAGTCCATGCCAGCCCATCCCATATGAGTCAAATTCATATCTTCTAATAGATTCTTCATAGGAGGATCCATTTAAAATATTAAAAGCTTTTCTCAGTTGCTCTTGGCATTGCATGAATATCAGTAGAGCATATAGACAACTCATATATTCTCTCTGATTATATTTCCACATTATACAATGAAGTTAATTATAGCCCTGTGCTTCCTATGGTTGTTGAAAGGATTAGATGAACCAAAAGACATTAGGAGATTTGCAAATTTTAAAATACTATATAATTGTCAGTAATTTTAAAGAATTACTGACTAGCAATTAGTCAATTAATTATGAATATATAATAGTGAATGAACTAAATAGAACAAAATGATTGCAAAAATGGCATAAATGCACTTTTATAGCTTTTTAAAAATGTATGTAGCAAAACAATTATTTCCATAATATAGTACAAGAAAAAAAGCTTGAGAAACTGAAATTGCAAATCTGCTATCATAACCAACTATTCCATTACAACAAAGTTATCATAAAAATTTTATTTTTGTTTTTCCCTTCTCTTCCCACCCAAAAATGGATACTATTAGAAATGTTACACCCACACACATACATGCATGTATAAATGTAGGTATATGTATTGTGCAAATTGATTTTATATATACTTCTATTTATCAGATCCTCTTGCTATGCAGATAATGTTTTCCTATGTCCTTTATATTTAATGAGGGTTGTATAAAAATCTATATAGTTTATTTCCTTAGTCATTCTTAAAACAATATTGCTGTTACTATATATAGTGTTCTCTTTGGTCTGCTCATTTCACTCTTCATTATTTCTTGCAAATCTCTCCATGTTTTTCCCTAAAGCCATTGATCTTATAATTTCTAATAGCACAAAAGGACCTCATCACAATCATATGACACAATTTGTATGACCATTCCCACAACTTGTATGGCCATTCTCAACATCCCTAAAATTTCTACTTCTTTGCCACTACAAAGGGAACTGCCAGAAACATTTTAAGAACATGTAGGTTCTTTTCCTTTTTTCCCCTAATTCTTCAAAAATAGATCAAGTAATGCTATTTCTGGCTCAAAAGGGTATAGTTTAATAACTCTTGAGCATAGTTTTTGATTGCTTTCAAAAGTGGTTGGATATGTCCTTCAACATTTATCACTTTCCCATTTTATCATTTTTTGCCAATCTGGTAGGCATAAAATGACATCTCAAGGTTGGTTTAATTTATATTTCTCTAATCATTTATTATGGGATGTTTTTACATGGCTATAAAACACTATGATTTTTCCATTGGAAAACATCCTGTTCACATCCTTTGAACACTTATCACTTGTGGAAATAATTTGAATTCTTATAGATTTGACAAAGTTGCTTTTCAAAAATTTGAAATACAAGACCTTAATCTGAGAACCAGCCTAAAATATCCCCCTAATTTTCTGCTTTTTTTCTTGATCTTGGCTGCAATTGTTTTATTTGCACAAAACCTTTTTAATTTAATATAATCAAAATTATGAATTTTCCACCTAACTTTGTTCTCTATCTCTGAATTGTCTGTATATTCATAAGAAAATTAGAAAAAAAATCCTTGTAAAATCTCTCTTTTAATTTAAGTCATGTATCCATTTTGGCCTTATCTTAGTAAACTGTGTAAGATATTCATTCATACATGCATACATACATTCACACATACATACACAATATGTATGTATAAATGTATATGTATACATATGGTTTCATACACACACATAAAAAGATATATGAGCTGATATTTAAATGTTTGAATGAATTTATAAATCATATTTTTTCTCTTAGGAAGCTCATTTATAGCCTAGTCAATTTCTTTCTTTCTTTCTTTCTTTTTTCTAAAACAGGTCTATTTAGATATTTTGTTTATTCTACTAACCTAGGTAATTTATAATATATATTTTTTGTAAATATTTTTCCATTGCACTTAATTTGTTAACTAACTCCTTATAATTATTTTACTATATAGCATTTAATGTAGTTTCATATTTCTTACAACTTTTAAATAGTTATAATATTTATTAATTTATTTTTTTATTACTTTGTGATCACATTTAAAGAGAATATAGGGCTGAAATGTGGCTGATGTCAAAACAAGAATATTGAGCACTGAGAAAATGTCATTGGAATCTAAAGCATATCATATTGTCATTTGTTTTGTATTAATAATAAGGTCACACATCTCTCTGGCTCTCACTGTGTCAAGCTTCTCTTGACTTCTCCCTAAATCTGCAGAATGGAATGGTACTTCCACTTGTAAGTTCTGTGATATGCCACATGTATTTACCTTTGTCAGGCCAACAAGAACTAGACCTCTCTGTTTGTTTTCTTGGATGGAAGTCAAAGACAACACAAGTTTTTTAATTATGATAAATTGCCAAAATCTCTTTCTTTTAAAAGAAGACTACCTATACAGAATTGAATGTGAGGTTGAAGGGTCTAGTCCATAAATTGTATCCATGAAATCACTACTGCTCATTTCCAAGATAGAGCCTGCTGGGATAACATTCTCTTACACAGTGTAATAAAATGCCCGTCTGTCTGGATCATCTGAGCTACCAGTCAGCTCACAGCTGCTTTCCTATTTTCCACTCCAGCATTTTCACAGTGAGTTTAGCATGACTGTCAAATCCACGCATGCTTGCAGATGTCCATTGAAAGGCATGTTGTAGGGTTGGAAGGGGCTTACAAATATGATGACATTTTAATAAACAACTGACAATGTTTGTTTTCACAAATAGCATGAAGTCTGGCAATAAATCCCCCCAACCAAAATACATTCTGTAGTCTCCCTATCCATTAATTCATGTATCCAATGTTTATTTTCCCACCAAACTATTAAAATTTTTACCTCCAAGAAGTAGCTAAAATGCCACCTCTTATAAGTAACTTAACAAAAAAGAAGGCTTCAAATGAAAACAGGGTTATACTCTGGAAGTTTACATTCACTAGAATCTGCATTAGCTTTAACCATTTCTTATTTGGATATTCCTCAAACAAGCTATCTAGAACATAAGACAAATATGAAGTGTTAAATGAAGTGTCAGAAGTTAAAAAAAAAAAAAAAAAGCATCTCCCCTCCTTCCCTCTCCTCTCCCCCTGGAGGATACTTAATGGAAGAGGCATGTTTTGAATTACAACTTGAAGAAAGTGGTATTTCAACTGTGGAAAATGAGGGAGGTTATAACTGGAATTAAAAATAATATGATCAAAAGGACAGAGAGAACAATGTGTTGGACATGTTTGAGGGAAGCTGAATAATCAAATTTGGCTGAATATAGGAGGGAGAAAGGAAAGAGTACTTTAAATCTTTGTATCCCCGTGTACTTATGTCTAATGAAGGGTTCAGTGACATGGAACTTCATCAACCATTTCATTATTATAAAGAGTTCTAATGGAGAAACTATCTCTGTTATCACAGTTTGGCACTTATTTTGTAAATGACAGTACTAGAAAGTAGACAATATAAATAGTGAGTAAGTGAATGAAAGAATGGGGGGGGGAAAAAGCACTTATCCACAAAGCACTTTGCTAAGAAACAAATTCTCAATAATGAAAGAGCTTATCCTAGGGATTGGAGTCAGGATGGCAGAGTACTGCCAACAACTCAGTAGAACTCATTCAATATTCCTCTCCATTTAAAAAAAATGCACCAAATAGAATTCTGAAGCAATAGAGCCAGTAAAAGGATAGAATGAAACATTTTTTTTCAAACCTGAGACATCTGAGAAAGTGGCCAAGAAAGGTCTATGGAATCAGGATTGGAGCTGGCTCAGAGCACAATCAATAGTAATGCCAGTGCAGTCTTGGAAGCAGTGGTGATAGTAACAGCAGCAGGAGTTTGGGGAGCTCTCAAGTCAGAGACAGCAAAGGAGTCAGAACATTGATCAGAAAGATTTTGCAGGGGACTCTGGTACTAATTAGAGTCTTTATTAACCATACACAGTTCTCCATCAGAATTTCAGAGTAGATTAGAGTGTTTGTCACAAGGGAGCGAGGGCCCAAGTCAAATTGCCAAAGAAAATAAAAGCATTAGCACTTGTAGCAACAGGGAAGTAGGAGCCTTGGTCACAGTCAAAGGGCCAAAAGGCACATTGGCACCTGTGGCAGAAAGAAAGCAACATTCCTTCCTGATGAAAGAGGAGAGCCTATGGGAAGAGATTAGTATCTATACTTCTCCTTGTATTCTATTACTTTGGAAATAAAAAAAAATTATAAACACCCCAAACTACTCCTGAAAAGTGTGCAAAAATGGCTAAGCTTAAGGCAGTGCCCCACTCCTCCATGCCCCACAAGGAGAGTCCAAGTTTAACACAAAATTCAAAGTTTAAAAAGAGGCTAGAAAAATGAGCAAACAATAACAAAAAGAACCTCATCATGAAAAGCTTTGATAATGACAAGGAAGATCAAGCCAAAAATCTAGAAAAGAACAATGAAATGAAAATAGCTAAAGTCTAAACGAAGAAAAAAATGTTATTTGGATACAACTTCAAAAAATTTCTTGTAAGAGAACCAATTCACAGCCTCACCAACACTGTGTCATTGTATTTGGTTTTTTGAAGCAACTCCAGTATTTGCCATTTTTCTTTTTGTTCAATATTGCCAATATGTCAGTTGTGAGGTAGAATCCTGCTGATCATTTCCTAGAGATCAATAATATTACATAACATTTATAAACCATTGTCCAACTGAGGGACATGCTCTCAGTTTCCAGTTTCTTGTCATTATGTCCTGCTCTATTTTAAAGATGTTATTTTCTTCAGTATTTTTTGTCTCATTTACCAAATTGTTGAATTGTTTTTCATGATTTTCTTGCATCACTCTCATTTCTCTTCCCACTTTTTCCTTTATCTCTTTGAATTGATTTTCAAAATATTTTTTGTGCCTTTCCATTGCCTGAGATCAATTCACATTTTCCTTGGCTGGTTTAGATTTAGGAGTTCTGACTTTCTTTAATCTTCTGAGTATGTTTTAATCTTCCTTGTTACCATACTAACTATCTATGATCAGGACTTTTTTCTGTTGTTTGCTAATTTTCCCAGCCTACTAATTGATTTTTAACTCTTTGTTAAAGGAAAACTCTGCTTCCAGAGTGGAGGATGCACTCAGTGTCAAGAGTTTTATGCAGCTGTTTTTAGAGATAATTCTAAAGACCTGTAAATTTTCAATTCTTCCAGGGTGATATGAGAGATGTGTTTACTACTTTTGTGACCTCTGCTCTGGCCTGTGAGTAACAAAAGTGCTCTTTTCTGCCTTTGAACTATGCAAAAGTTGCCTGCTTCACTGTGACTTTAAGTTCTAGTGCACTACTATTCTTACTCATCCTGTGACTACTATCTAAGATCATAACCCAAATTCAAGTATGGGCAAAGCAAAATAATCTATTGCTTAACTGCCTTATTGCTAACTGCTTTAGAGCTAACAAAGAGACATTTATAATTTCTTTTTGACCAGTTAGAAAACTCCTTTATTCTTTATGGACTGGGAGTTCCAGAAAAAGCCACTATTTTCAGTGGTGCTGATTCATTAATTCTCAAAGCCTGCTCCTGGTTTTCTGGAGGTGGAACTGTATTTGCATGGCCTGTCTGAACTGTGTTCTTTTTTCACCAGGATGAGACAGATGTTTTCTGCCAATCTTCTAAGTTGTTGGGGGCTGGAAAATTGTTTTACTCCATATTTTGTGAGGTCTGCTGCTGTAGAATTTGTTTACAGTAATTTAAAGGTATTTGGATGTCTCTGTTGTTGCTGTTGAATTGATTCAGTCATATCTGATCTTTGTGATTCCATCTTCAGCTTTCTTGGCAAAGATGGTAGAGTAGTTTCCCAATTCTTTTTCCAATTCATTTTAAAGATGAGAAAACCGAGAAAAGCACAGTTAAGTGATTTGCCCACTCTCACATATGTAACAAGTATCTAAGGCCAGGTTTGAACTCAGGAAAATGAGTTATCTAACTCAGGGCAGGGCATTATTTCTACCTACTGCTTCAAAGTACACGCACAAGAGACTATTTGGAGCAACACAGTTAGGTACAAGGAGGCATTGGGGAAGTCTTCATATAGAAAAGGGCATTAGGATTTATTTTTGAAGGAACCAATCCATAATAATACTGGTATAATATTGTTATTCAAATGATGTTTCTCTTTTTCAGATAATTGACAAGATTCATAATGTCTCAGTAGTCTCATTCAGGCATTAATTAAAATTATAGGGATAAATATTCTTTTATTATATTTCAAGTTAAAATTCCCTAAGGTATTCAAAATGTAAACAGAATGACTATAATGCACCAATCTCTGGGGTGGGGTATATAATTCACTTGAACAACTAATGATGGATATAAAACTGGAAAACCCTTTCATTAAGAAATGTACCAAGTGCTTAATGAGTTGGCAAGACCTCTGAATTGAAAATATTGCTATAAACAACCACAAGCCCAGAAATGGCAAAAAATCAGTAATGATACAACTGCTTAAAAGAGATGAAAGCATAGTCATAATAATAACAGACATTTATGTAGCACTTTTAAATTTTGCAAAGTGCTTTTTATACCTAACATCCATTATCTCATTTGAGCATCAGCACAACTCTGTAAAAGAGTGACTGAAACACTATTATCTAAATTGAATAAATTATAGAAATATAGCACCATAGATTTATGGATGTAAAGAATCTTAGAGGTCATCAAATCCTACTTTCTAGTTTTACAGAATAGAAAAGTGAAGATCAGGGAGGTTAATAACTTACCTAAGGTCCAACATTGCTATGTATATGAGATAGAATTCATGGCCAAGTCTCTCTTATTGAAAGTATATTAATCTGTGTTCTGAGTTTCAAAGAGACCAGCCCATGGTCACAGTAATGTGAGGGATAGAATTTTGTACATAAAATCTTTAAGATCTGCATTCAAATTTCCACTATTATATTTAGTAGCTGTATTGAATAAGCTAGACACAATAAACAGTTTAGAAATTATAATTCCTAAATAAAATAGTTTATAGAACTATTGCAATGTTCCCTATTCTCCTTCTTTAATACCTTAATCATTTCATTTCTATTCTTTGAAGTGCTCCTATTTCAACCATGTTCCTTTTTCAATCATGCTCCTTGAGAAATCATTGACAGATGGCCTCCATTTTCTGAAATTTCATTTCCTCCTAAATCTTCAGCAAATTGATTTCAACCTCATTATTTAAAGAAAAAAATGTTTTCATATTTGCCAATAACTTAATTGACAAATATGGATTTTCTCAGTCAAAATAATTCTTGATAATCTTGATAATTTGAAATGTTTTACACATTCTTCTCCCAGAGATTTTTCTTTCATTCTGTTGTGTCTGTTCTTCTTGACCTTGTGGATTATAGCACATCGTATTATTCAAGAAGTTACTTGGTAGAGATACTTGAATTGTTTGCCATTTTCTTCTCCAGTGGATAAACAAACAGAAATTAAATAATTTGCCCAGGATCACATATAATTAAGTGTCTATGTCCAGTTCTTAGGTCTTCCTGAGTTTAGGCCCAATACTCTAACCTCTGAGGTATTTAGCTCTATCCATTGAGACATCTATAGCTTTTTGCAGCACCATGTTTTCAAAGTGTCTCTGTGATCTCTTCCCAATCATCTTTGTTGATTTGTCATCCTAATAAGTTGTTGGATTGTTAAGGGACAGGTCAATTCTCTGAAAGCCTCCACAGCTGTGGATCATAGCATCTGAAGGAGTTGCAGGGCAGCCTTTGCTGACACAGGTATTGCAGACTAGGAATGAGATGCGTTGGAGGCAGAGGGAAGAGGAGAGAGGTCAGACAATGCAAGTCTCTTTGTATCATCCTCTCACAAAAGGAGATCCATTTTGGATTGGATCTCCAGTAGCCATTGTCAAGTGGCTCCCATGTATTCCAGCAGCTCTCCTATGTATTCTAACACTGGAAAACTGTCAATATCAATTTCCCTCAAGGTTTATATTGGATCCCTTAATTCTTTTTCCATCCGTATTATCCTACTAGATTATCTCATCAGTTTGCATGGGTTCAAATTTAATCTCTGTTCAAATGATTTGTAGATCCAGCCATTCAGTCCTTCTCATCTAAGCTATAATTCCACACCACCAATGGAATTTTGGTTATCTTTAGATCATCAATAGACATACTTCCTTTTCCAAAAGCTTTCCCTCATCTGAATTTTACTTTTAATATCAAGGATGACAATATTGTCCCAATCACCCAGGCCGGCAAATTACATGCCATATTTTGTTTCTTAGTCATTAAAAAAATCTCATCTATTACAAATTTTGATTTAAAAAAAATCACATCTCTATGATGTATCTCTTCTTTCCACTTTAGTTCAGGTCCTTATCATATGTTTCCTGCACTATTTTTAGAGCTTAAAAATTACATTTTTTAAGGTCTTTCCTCAAATTAGTCAATCCTTTGCTCAAGTGGTGAGTTTCTTAAAGCCTAATTCTTCTCAGGTAACTCTGCTGTTCAATAAGCTCACATGATTCCATGATACCTATAGTATTAAACTAAAGGTCCTCTTGTCTTTTAAAGCTCTCAGTAATTCAGAACTTTCCAGTTTTACCATATTTTATTCTTTACTGCATATTTATTTTTTTATTTTTTTTATTTAATGATTACTTTATAATGACAACATTATTCCTTGCACTCGTTTCTGTTCCGATTTTTTTTCCCTCCCTTCCTCCCTCTGCCCCCTCCCCTAGATGGCAAGCAGTCCTTTATATGTTGGATATGTTGCAGTATATCCTAGATACAATATATGTTTGCAGAACCGAACAGTTCTCTTGTTGCATAGGGAGAATTGGATTCAGAAGATATAAATAACCCGGGAAGAAAAACTAAAATGCAGATAGATCACATTTGTTTCCCAGTGTTCGTTCTTTGGGTGTAGCTGCTTATGTCCGTCATTTATCAATTGAAACCTAGTTAGGTCTCTTTGTCAAAGAAATCCCCTTCCATCAAAATATGTCCTCATACAATATCGTTGTCGAAGTGTATAATGATCTCCTGGTTCTGCTCATTTCACTTAGCATCAGTTCATGTAAGTCTCGCCAGTCCTCTCTGTATTCATCCTGCTGGTCATTTCTTACAGAACAATAATATTCCATAACATTCATATACCACAATTTACCCAGCCATTCTCCAATTGATGGGCATCCATTCATTTTCCAGTTTCTAGCCACTACAAATAGGGCTTACTGCATATTAATTTTAAAGATACACTAAGATACTTGATAGTCATCATCACTAATACTGTGTTACCTATTTCTATTCCTGGCCTTTTCATTGGCTACCTCCTATACCTGGAATCTGCTTTCTTCTACCCATCACTTTTTTTTGTTTGTTTGTTTGTTTCTTCAATTTGATTTAAAGCTCAATTCATATAACACTTTTTTTTGTTTGTTTTACTGAAAACCCTTCCCTTCCAAGCTGATATTAGTTTTCACTTATTTTGCATACATCCTAAATTCACTATGTATTGATATGGTATCTCCCTGATTAGAATGTAAGATTGTTACAACTGGGATGACTTTTAGATTTTCTTTTAATCCCTGGGTTTATCATTTGTGTGGAACAAAACAAATGCTTAATATATGCTTGTTGACAGATTGTCTTTCCTTTTCTCCTTTTCACCATATTAGCTGAGGATTTCTTAATTTTTTTCTATATTCTAGTCTATATATCTCTTTTCTCTCTTCTCTGGAAGCAATTCTCCAAATTACTGGAAATGAGTCTTCCATCTTTAATCTTTCTTTGTAAAGGCAAGATTCAATATTGCCTATATTTTTCTAACTCTACCTCCCTTCTTTAACTCTGCCTGATTAACTTTCTCCATTTTTGTAAAGTCCTACTCAAATGTCAACATTTCATTGATGTTATTTTAAATCCCCAAAGTTGATGGTGATTGCCATGTTCTTTCAGCAGTCAGGTCTTCTTTTCTTCATCTGTCATTAAATTTATACTTTATAGAGTTTCTAGTTTCATACTGCTTTGTGAGGTAGCTAGGTTGTACAGTGGATACAATGCTGGTGATTGAATCAAAAAGACCTCTATTCAAATATGATCTTAGGCGTTTAATAATTACTATTGTTTATCCTTTAGCAGGGGTTCTCAAACTTTTTAAATAGGGGGCCAGTTCACTGTCCCTCAGACTGTTGGAGGACAGGACTATAGTGAAAACAAAAACGTTGTTTTGTGGGCCTTTAAATATAGAAACTTCATAGCCCTGGGTGAGGGGGATAAATGTTCTCAGCTGCCGCATTTGACCCACAGCTATACCCAGAGAAAGAACACTGGAAAATGAGTGTGAACCGTGACATAGCATTTCCACTCTTTCTGTTATTTTTTTTTATTACATTTTTATGTTTTCTCCTCAGGTTATTTTTACCTTTTTTTCTAAATCTGATCTTTCTTGTACAGCAAGATAACTGTATAAATATGTAAACATATATTGCATTTAACATATACTTTAACATATTTAACATGTGTGAGACTACCTGCCATCTAAGGGAGAGGGTGGAAACAAGGAGGGGAAAAGTTGAAACAGAAATTTTTGCAAGGGTCAATTGTAAAGTCCAGGCTAGCTTCCTGGAGGCCCCAGAATCAGCTAGAGTCAGAATAAGCAAAAGTCCTTGGTCTTTAGTGGGGAAGAGAAGGAAATGGACAAAACTTCCAGGAATTTTGCTAAGGATCTAGAGTTCAGAATCTCCACACTTTTCTCCTCTTTGTCCTGCACCAAGTGAGTCTGGCTCATCTCACCCCACCCTCTAATCCCCCTATTATCTGTATACACTAAAAGATTGAGCCAGCAGGGGATAGTGAGAAGGGCCATTTTCCCAAGCATATAAAAATAGAGTTATTGGCCAATAGGTAATTGGCCTTAAGTGCTTGGTTGTCTGATTCAAGCACCCTTTTAAGAGTTTTAGCCCTTTACAGCCAATGTTGACAAATTACCCATGTATATGTTTTGTATATAAAAAGCTATTTTAACTATCCTAGCAAGTGAGTGGAAAGTATCATCCCCTCAAAATATTTTTTTAATTAAAAGTTAAAATATGTTTTAGAATAATTAAAAATATTTTTCCAAATAAAATGATTTTGAGTTTACTACTTATACAACCTAAACACTACCAAACTGACTCTCCGCTTATCTAATACTTGCATCATAATTTATTTCAATAGGAATTACTTACTATATAAAGATGAATCATTGAAAAAAGAATTTCAAATAAATATTTAACATATGGATTCTGGTAACAACAATCCTGCTGTGTAATTTACCATTGAAGATACTTTCTTAACTCAAGCGATTATATGATTGAGGAACAAAAATGATCACTGCCTTCTCAGTGTGTCAGTGATAGGCATATAGAAAGCATGAGATAGTGTTCTGTTTTTACTCAGCAAACATCCATTTGTGGGCACTAGAACTTAATATCTGCCCTAGCTTTGGCAAATATAAAGACAACATACAATCCATCCTTCAGTTACTTTACTTTCATTGAAGAACGAAACAAAGCCTAAATGTGACGAGGATTCTGCAGAATAATTTGTGGTTGAGGAACAAGAATAGATTTTAAAATCATAAAGAAAGCTGAATTCAAGTTAAATCCCTAATATTTTTTACTTCTGTGACTTTGAAAAAAAAATCACTTTTTCTTGCTTCATTCTAATTTTCTCTTCTTTAAAATAGAGACAATATAGAACTTGCCAAATTGACAGATAGTCAAAATCTGATATAGAATTTATTTTCAAGTTCTCAATTTCCAAACCATTGCTCCAATCACAATGTCATTTTCTACAAAATTAGCTATGTTAAAGTGGAGTAGCATTGTTTCTAGATAATAAACAATGCATCACATTTTGGTCTACCATGCTAAGAAATATAGAAAAACAAAATTAATCCATGTAGCTTAAAGAAAGAATAATATATGAACTGCTCATTGGATGCCTCAAAATGATAAAGTTATTTTTTTCAGGACAATTTTTTTTTTATAATTTCATATAGAAATTAGATCAAAGGCATTTAGTAATAGTTAATATACATCAGGGAGGTGTGCTGGAGAAAGGAGGCCAAGGGAGGTCAACCAATGGATAATAAGGGAAATTAAAGAGTAGTCATTAGTAGAACTGATGTAATGTTTTAAAGCTTGCAAAACATTTCATGGTCATGGTTTCTTGGAAATTTCTTAACAGTCTTGTTAAATTGTTGTTAATCTCCTTATTTCCTAAGGAAATAAGGTTCAGATATGTTAAATGACTTACAAATAGTCAAGATGTTATGGAACTAGCAAATAGTAGAAGGAGGAAATGAAACCAGCTGGGTTTTCTGATTCAACCTTATAAAAACTGATTGTCAAGGAGAGGTGAAAAGGCAAAGACTGGTCCTCTTGGACTAAATACATAGATTACTGACTGTTATGAGACTCAAATAAAATAATTATATGAATGGCCTTGAAAGTATTAAAGAAATGAATGTTAATTATTGTCTCTCTAAAAACAACCATTATTATTTTCTATTGCAGTGAAGTTTTTCATTTTATATATTTATGTATTTGTTTATCTAGCTATCTATTTGTTTATTTTTGGCTAGTGCATAGTTGCTGGTTATTTCCTGACATCAGCTCATCAGAGAATAAAACTGTGGCAATTATGCAGTACATCCACTACTTCTCTTCAAATTGATAATTATTCACAACAATAAAAAATGTCATACTGTCCATTTTATAGCTTCTTTTCTTTAAAAAAAATCTTTAAAAAGTATGTGTTAATTATATTTTGTTCTCTTTGTCTCCATTCCAATGAGTAAAATTTTAAAATAGCAAAACACACACAATGCAAATGAAAACTTATAATACATATGTTTAATCCTTCAAACCAAAGTCCTGCACTGGCCATGTGCAAATATTATAATCTCTTTCAAGGGGCAATGAAGATACAGTGTACTTTATAACTTGGATTCTAAAGATTGTTGAATATAAAAGCCTGAGAAATAGATTTTTTTTTTTCAAAAGAAGAAATGCTTTGCATGGGAAAGGATAATGGACAAAGACACAGATACTTACAGACTGACTGTTGTCAACATCAAGTAGAGAAGATAAAGTAGAAGGAGTGTTAGATTTAAAGTCATCAAGAGATGAATTAGACTCTAGAATGGGCTATAATTCCTGTGATTATTGAAGCAGATTTTCTGATCTTTTGTAGCTCGTTTACATTTAACTGTTTTGATAAGGAAGAAAAGAATAGATTCAAAAAGTCAAAAGCAATTGCAAGACTATGTCCTTATGTTGACCTAGGTACCTAGTCGCTAGTATTAGTGAGACCTCTTTTTGATACAACCAAAAGATATTATTGAATCTGCACAGTATTTCTGGTGAGATAGGACATGGAGTTTCTTTCCTATCTAGAGTCACAACATTTCAGCTTCTTTACTTGCCACCAGGAAAGGAGAAATAAATATTTGCATGGGTAACTACATTTTTTGTGCATGTTTAGTTCTGGCCAATCAACTAAGCAAAAAGTTTTGTTGTTGTTGTTGTTGTTGTTGTTGTTGTTTTACAAGGTAGAAAATGGTCAGGAAACCATCATAACAACTTTCTATATGCTCTGAAAGGGAAAGTTAAGTCTTTTAATTCTACTTCACCACACACTTCCAGACTAATTCTTATCAAACCCACATGTTAGCATGTGCTGCTGGAATTATACTTTTATTCTTCGCCCATTGATACACTACATACGTGAAAGGGTGGTTTTGAGGAAAGGACATAGTAACCAAAGCATTGACATATAATCAAGATATAGTTCTCGCAATGAATATATATTTCCTTGAAGCTTTTACACAACTTTGTTTACTCTGCCTCAGACTAAATCTAAGGAGGAATAGAATGGAAATAACTCCAGAATTCAGCCAACCCAATTGTTTTTCTCTTAAAATTTATTTAAAAGGTATTCTTATTTTGAGTTAAGAAAAATATATCTTCCTCCTACTTTATAAATTAGATTGTTCATTTTCAGTTTTTCATTTTCCACCTGAGCTGCTCTCCTGGACTTCATGATCTCCAAATCTCACCATATGCAAAATTTCACTTCGAGCTCACAGCCCCTCAAATTATTGCTCATCCTAGGATTTCACTATGTCCCTTGAGTGTTCTCCCCCACTTACCATCCTACTTTTCAACTTTTTTTTTAATATGCTGTCTTTCCTCATTAAATTGTGAACTTTCTTTTTTTTTTTTTCTTTTTTCTTTTTTTTTTTTTATAAATTTTATTTTATTTAATAATAACTTCGCATTGACAGAATCCATGCCAGGATAATTTCTACACGACATTATCCCTTGCAATCACTTATGTTTCGTTTTTTCCCCTCCCTCCCTCTCCCCCCCCCCCCAGGATGGCAAGCAGTCCTATATATGCTAAACATGTTGCAGTATATCCTAGATACAATACATATTTGCAGAACCGAACAGTTCTCTTGTTGCACAGGGAGAATTGGATTCAGAAGGTAAAAATAACTCGGGAAGAAAATCAAAAATGCAAATAGTTCACATTCATTTCCCAGTATTCCTTCTTTGGGTGTAGCTGTTTCTGTCCATCATTTCTCCAATGAAACTCAGTTAAGTCTCCTTGTCAGAGAAATCCACTTCCATCAGAATACATCCTCATACAATATCGTTGTCGAAGTGTATAATGATCTCCTGGTTCTGCTCATCTCACTCAGCATCAGTCCATGTAGGTCTCTCCAAGCCTCTCTGTATTCATCCTGCTGGTCATTCCTTACAGAGCAATAATATTCCATAACATTCATATACCACAATTTACCCAGCCATTCTCCAATTGATGGGCATCCATTCAATTTCCAGTTTCTAGCCACTACAAACAGGGCTGCTACAAACATTTTGGCACATACAGGTCCCCTTCCCTTTTTTAGTATCTCTTTGGGGTATAAGCCCAATAGAATCACTGCTGGATCAAAGGGTATGCACAGTTTGATAACTTTTTGGGCATAATTCCAGATCGCTCTCCAGAATGGCTGGATTCGTTCAAATTGTGAACTTTCTGAGAGAAAAGACTATATTATGGCTTTCTTTGTATCTCTAAACATTAGCATAATGCTTGACACATAGTAGGACTTTCATCAATGTTTATTTATATTGGGGAAAAATGAAAGAAAATCTTTAAAAAGTCATAGACAATCAAAAGAAATTCCCACATTATGTGTATAAAAATGTATGCCTTCATCTATACTCTATTTGTCAGGAGATGGGTAGTATAAATGTAATCACTATCCTATGAATAATGTCAACCCCCTTGTTTTAAAATTGAGAAAAATGAAGATTAGAGGAACCTGACCAATGTCTCAGTGAAAGTTAGCATCAGAGAGAGGAATGAAGACTTTATTTTCTGACTCTGGAGCCTTCATTCCTTTATTGTAACATGTTTCCATCTACTTGTCTTTCTAAAAATCCCACTAATTGAAACGAGGAGTTGGGACC
Source organism: Antechinus flavipes (assembly GCF_016432865.1). Classification (NCBI taxonomy): domain Eukaryota; kingdom Metazoa; phylum Chordata; class Mammalia; order Dasyuromorphia; family Dasyuridae; genus Antechinus; species Antechinus flavipes. The sequence goes on along the minus strand of NC_067399.1, from coordinate 12,432,477 downwards.
ATTTTCCTTTCTCACAGCAAGTAAACATAGGGGAAGTTGATATATTTCTCAGGAACTCATAGATATTTGTTGGAAATCAAAATGAAAAAATGATTTGGAATTCCCCTTTGAGAGTTGAGATTTTCAGAAGGGAAAAATCTAGAATATAACAGAGATATATATGAATGATAGAAAGCAAAGTGAGATTGAGAATGCTGATAGTTTAAGCCAAAGTTCTCAAGATCACATTGAAGAGGTCAATGTTATTTGTGTCTCTAGGGATCAGTTATAGTTTCATGGAAATGTGCACTGAGAAAGGATATGAATCCTGTGCTGGTCTTGCTATTTGTAGCAGAAGTCATTCCATCTCCCATTTCTATGCCTTCCTGAATGCTATTCATTAATGGACCTACCCATTACGTTCACATTTTAGGATCCTTCATTTGCTTGCTAGAGCTCCTCAACTTCTATTGGATATTTTAAATCCTTCCTTTTCCCCACAGTTTTTATTTTACCCTTTGGATCCCTTATACATATCTTGTGAACAATTTAAAAAGTGTTTTACATATTCTTATAGATATACATGTTCTACAGATAAAGTAAAACTTCTTATGGGAAGAGAATTGATTTATGATTTCATCTTTGTTTTCCCAGAATCAGCAAATTATCTGTCAAATTATCTTCTTTAAAAATATGGGTTGATTGATTGATCAATATAGATGGCACAATATGGCATCATGCAATTATAATTAGACAGGATATCTGAACATCACATAGACCCTTGCATTTTATACACAAAACCAAACCCTATGGAGATTAAGGGAGCTACCCATATTCACACAAATGACAGATGCAAGATTTTGGCCAAAGCTCTTTAAATTTAGAGCCGATATTCTTCCCGCCGATATTCTTCCCACCGCTATACTGTTTCTCAACAAGTATTAATGTCATGTATTCCACTTTGGTTGAAATCAAGTCATAAGTAATTAAATTGGAAAAATAAATTGGGGTTTGATTAGGATAGACCTTGAATTTCAGGCTATAGTGTATTTCCCCCCCAGCTGCATGGAGTCATTGGAATTTCATAAGCAATGATATGACCTGTACATTCAGAATCAAATTATCATAACTGTGTTGAATGACTTGGAAATGAGAGATTGAAGGCAAAAAGATTATTTTAAAGGACAGCCTTGAGCTCAAAACTCCCATTTCTTTGACTCAATTAATTTTTATCCAATAAATATTAATCAAACACATATTATATGGAAAATATGAAGGTAGAATGCATTGAATTCCTCCCATCAAGGATGAAAATACTGCCAAATTTCCATTTTAATAAATTTGGCCCTATTTATTTTGGAGGAGCTTTTTCTTCTTTAAATATGTTTATTTCAGAAGCTCATCCTGACTGTTGTGAAAATATATATATTTCCATTTCTGATCTCTTATTATACTACCTGAGGGACCTAATCCCTCGCATTTATAAACATTTTATTTTCTCAATTCAGCTACAATTAAAAGACTATTTACAAATGGTAAAAATAATTCCCTGGCAAGTCAGATTATCAAACTGTTGCAGAAAAAGGCTTACATCTCATTTTGGAAAAGTGTCAATGATTTATAAAAATGGTTTAGCCTTTGCTTAAAACCTGACTGGTCTTCAACTAAATGTCCTAAGTGGAGAAAACTTTTAGTAGCAAAGTAATGGATTTTTAAAATTCTCCAAATATTGCCTCATTAAAAAAAAAAAAAAAAAAAAAAAACTTGCCAAGTCTGATCAAATTACTTCTGTTACTTTGTAGGATGTTTTCCAGATTGGAATATCTCCTGTTATATCTTTAGGGGAAGTAAAGATAGGAAGCATCAAATTCTAATTATATTAAATACCTAATCCAAGAGGCAAAATCTTCCTGTATTACATGTATCAAATTTCACATCCACTTAGATAAGCTGATTCTGAAAAAGAAATTAAATGAATGTTTGTTAACTTATAAACAGTGAACAATAACCATGTAGAAAACACTGTCTCCATTATGCTCAGGTTAGAAGTATATAGGACAAATCTATCTTTCCTATCCATTCATGGATTATTTATCAACCCATGGATCCTATAATGACTTCACAGTGAAAGTATTTTTTCTGTAAAAAAAACAAAAAAAAAAAAAACAAAAAAAAAACTGGAGGAATCTAATATATATCCTGAGATTTTCAAGTTTATTTGAATCTGTCCAATATTTCCCTCCTAATAAAATGTTCTACCCTTAGGAAGGACTTAGGACAAAGCTATAAAAACATAGTTATTTTACAGAACAATTAGGGTGGAATACTATACTTTTTTTTTTTTGTAAGATACAATGTGGTGAGCCTCAGCATAAAAAAATAAAATAAATCTGGATTTAAAGTTATTGCAATTGTATTTAAATCTTGACTTTGGAATCCATTTTGTATGTAGCCTTAGTGAGTGACAACCTTTTTGAAGGAAAGTTTTCCATCAATAATCCAACAGGATTTGTCTAAAAGATGTCAAGTCATTTGTATGTCCTTTTAACTGGCAATAATTCCCTTTGTCTTATAAAGAAATGTAAGAGACATAGTTTTGGTAAACTGTAAAGAACACTGATATATTGATGATTGAAAATTAATATTCCTCACAACATCAGCGACGTGTGTATATGTATGCATATATGCATGTGTATATACATACATAATCAAACACATACATAGAGACATATGTATAATGTATATATATATATATATTTATTTTAAGGTAAAAGAACATTGCTCAAAAACTGGAAGGGATCTTTGGGATTATTCCATTCAACCCTATTATTTTATAGATGAAGAAGCTGGTTGCCAGTTATACTAATTAACATATCCAAAAGTTACAAAAAGTCAGAAATCAATTTGTTTTCCTACTTTTACAGCTAGTATCTATTCCAACCTATTACCTTTTAGATGGTTTTTTGAGTGTAAATACTATAATATACTTTGAGAATTTGAAAAAAAAACCTTAAAGGTTGTTTAATTCAAATGATCCAAAAATGAGAATCTAATGTCCCATTTTCTGACAACTTTTACCTGGTCTCTGTTTCAAGTTCTTCAGATATATTGGCTCCAAATCCTCTAAAGAGAACTTTAATGGCAAGAAAACGGACTGTCACAACTTAGAATGTGTTGGAGAAATGAATTTTGTAGATATTATGTCATTTTAGGAAGAAATATTTCTTAGAAAATAGAAAAGTGTATCTTCAATGGGCTAATGGAGGTCCTGATATGCATCATTTATCACATATTTAGAGTAAATAGAAAGGATATAATAATGATATATTTGTAACTGCTCATTCACTAACTGAAATACCCTGAATTTTAGGGGATGAAAAGAGAAAATAAGTTCCTGTTCTGTTACACAAAATAATTATAATGTTGGTCAACATGACAAAAAATGGCTTTAGTTCAAAAACTATGATACCTGGAGGTCTGCTAGATTTATAGGGGTTCATCAATCAAGATCTTTTAGCTGCTACTTAACTTTATTACTTCATATTAAATTTGCAAAAAAAAACTAAACACTTCAGGGCACCTAAAATGAAATGTTACCTAACTCTACTTCTGCCATCTAACATCTTCACAGAAGTTTTAATAAAGAAAGGAAATAAGAGAATAAAGACAATCAGTAGCCCAAATGAAATTAATATTCTCTTTCAGTTCTGTACAATATAGTTAGGTTTCTCATGACTTAAGAAGATGAGAAACATATGAAAAAAAAATCTTGCTTCAGATAAAAATAAAGAAACAGTAAGGTTCCAAACAGCCAGCAAGAACCATGATTGCTGACAAAGAGTTTCATGTGTTGTTCTTCATTTTGACACATTAATAACTTTGCTTACATTTGTGATAATCCAGGATCCAGAGGAAATGCTAATTGTTATTGTAAATTTCACTCAATATAAGCTTATTAATGGTTTCAGGACTGCATGCAGATTTCAAGAACTCTAGCACCATAATTAAATTAGCATTGTTTATGCTTCAAGTATTTAAAGTCTGGAATTACAGGCAATAACTATAAAATAGAGTGATAATTAATGATAATAACTCATTACCACAGAAATGGGAACAAACCAGAGCAGTAACGACATTTTTATTTGCAACAGTATTTTATGGCACTCTAGATTACTTAGTAATTCTCTGAAGATATTTTTTTACTACCAATGAAAACTTTAGATTCTACCTATTCAAAAAAAAAAACAATAAATAGAATATTTTTCTCATGTAACATTTTGAAGTGGAGACACTAAAGAATACCTTTTTCATTGTCAGAACTTTCTACATCTGAGAAGAAGTCTAAGTCTAATTTTATGCCAAAATCTTTGAAATGCTTATTGGATCATGGATTTACAATTGTGAGTCACTTTAGAGTAGACAGAGAGCAATCCTGCTATTTTACAGAAAAGGACATAGAAAGCCTAAGTGACATCCCAATGGGCACAGTGGTATAAAGTTCCTAAGTTTCTGAGTAGATGAAAGAATCAGGAACAAAGGTATTGGGTTGAACGCATTAAGTGGTCAATTTAGACCTGAGGTAAGAGAGGAAATGCCCTGACAAGGAAAATATTCAAAAGGAAATGAACTTTGGGAAGTACTGATTTCATTTTCAGTAGCTGTACCCAAGGAAAGGTTGTTTCTTCTTTATTGAAGGGTTGGTTTTTATTTCCATTTTGAATCCAACTCTGAGATCTTTGTGTCAGAGCTCCCAAGGACAGCTTCCTAAGGAGGAAATGTGTTCATATTGTCTCAAAAGTAGAGTAGGATTAAAAAGAAATATAAATGAACTTTGCAGGACATTTCAAATACAAGGATAATGCAAGAAGAAACCAAAGAAGTGGGAAGAACTGTGTTTATGACACATTTTGACACAGTTAGTTACATATTATGAAAAAATCTGATATTGGAATAACAACAACAACAAAAAACATCACTCACCATTGTCATCATCACCACCATCATAAATCAATAGCCAGCATTTATACAGTATATTAAAGTACTTAATAATCTGAGTATTGGATCTTATAATCCTATAAAACTGTGAATATCATTTGATCTAGAATTGTCTATACTGGGTCTGTATCCTAAATTATCATAAAAGAGGGAAAAGGATGCATATGTATAAAAATGTTTGGAGCAGCTCTTTTTGTAGTGTCAAGGAACTGGGAATTTAGTGGATGACCATCAGTTGGGGAATGGTTAAATAAGTATATGAATGTAATGAGACATTATTATTCTATAGGAAATGATGATCAGGTTGATTTCAGAAAAAGCCTGAAGAGAATTACATGAATTGATGCTAAGTGAAGTGAGCAGAACCAAATCAGCATTGTACAAAGTAACAACAAAATTATGTGATGATCAACTGTGATGGATTTAGCACATATGAACAATGTAGTGATTCAATGCCACTCTAATAGACCTGAGATGGAAAATGCCATCCGCATCCAGAGAATAAATTATGGCTACTGAATGTGGAACAAAATAGAGTATTTTGACCTTTTTTTTTGTAGTTGGTTGTTTGCTTTTCCCCATTTTAATGTATTTTATTTCCCTTCAATTACATATAAAATCAATTTTAAACCTCTTTTTTTTCAAGTTTTGGCTTCCAAATTCTTTCCTTTTCTCTCTTAAATAACTACAGTATTTTCCTGTTGCTTGTCACTCTGCTTAGTATCAGTTCTTGTAAATTTTTTCCAGGTTTTTTCTGAAATCATTCAATTTGTCATTTTTTATGGCACAATAATATTCCAATTACAATAATAAACCACAATGTGTACAACTATTCCCCAATTGAACATCCCTTCAAATGTCCAAATCTCAGTCTTCTCCAAGAGAGCTACTTTATTTTTGTACAAAATCTTTGCCCCTTTTTTGATCTCTTTGAGACAAAGACATAATGTGAATATAAACCGTTGTGGTTGTTGTTCTTGTTAAGCTTATTTTAATAGAGAAAATGGTGGCATTCTAGATTATTAACATTTAATGGACAGTTGAAATTTTACCTGTGGATTTTTTTTCTTTTTATCCCCCTTTTTATTGTTTTCTCTTTTCTCTGGTTATTAAAGTACATTATTTTTAATGCACATTATTTTTTATATCATGTTAGGAAAGAAAAATCTTAATTAAAGGGAAAATCCAGAGAGAAAAATAAGAAAAAGGAAAAAAAAAGTGAACATAGTTTGTGTTAATTTATATTTAGTGGTTATAGTTCTCTATCTCTATGCATATGATATTTTCTATACAAACTTTATTGGAATTGCCTTGGATGACTGAAACACTGATAAGAAAAAAAGTATTTCAGAGTTGAATATTGTACAATCTTGCTGTTACTGTGTACAAGGTATTCCTGGTTCTACTCACTTCTCTCAGCATCAGTTCATGTAACTCTTTCCGGACATTTCTAAATTCAGGTTGCTCATTATTTTTTTTTAATAGAACAATATCATTACATTATTTTTATATAACATAATTTATTCAGCCATTACCCAATTGATGAGCATCTTCTCATTTTTCAATTCTTTGCTATTACACAAAGAGCTGCTTTTTTTTTTTTTGCACATATGGGCCCTATTCCCTACTTTATAATTTCCTTGAGATTTAGATCCAGTAATGACACTGCTGGGTCAAAGGGTATGCACAGTTTTTGTGTTCCTATGGACACAGTTCCAAATTGTTCTCCAAAATGGTTTGATCATTTCACAATTCCACAACCAATACATTAGTGTCCCAATTTTTGCACATCTCCTCCAACATTTATCAATTTTTTACTGAAATCTTAGCCAAGCTGGGAGATATGAGGTAATATCTCAGATGTTTGTTTGTTTGTTTTTTTCCCATTTTTTTAATCAACAGCGATTTAGAGCATTTTTGATATGACATAGATGATCTTAATATCATCATCTGAAAATTGCTCATATTCTTTGACCATTTTTAAAATTGGGAATTATTTGTATTCTTATAAATTTGATAGTTTTTTTAATGTATTTTAGAAATGATGCCTTTATCAGAAACAATACCTGTAATTTTTTTCTCCAGCTTTGTATTTTCCTTTTATTCTTGTTTGTGTTGGTTTTGTTTCTGCAAAATCTTTTTACTGCAATGTAATTAGAATTGTCAACTTTGCATTTCATAGTTCTTCTTTAGTCATAAATTTCTCTCTTCTCTAAAACTCTGTTAAATAAACTAACCCTAGCTCTCCTGAAAGTCATAAATTATGTACCAATTTTACCATGTTTTGGAATGGCATGTGAAGTGTAGATCTATGGCCCATTGCTGACATATTATTTTCCAGTTTTCCCAAAAATTATTATAAAATAGTGAATTCTTATTTCAGAAGCTGAAATTTGGAGCTTTAAAAAATACTAGCTTATTTCAGTCATTGATTATTCTGTCATGTGTATTTAACCTATTCACCTATTTACTTCACTGTTTATTAGACAGTACCAAATAGTTTTGATGACTACTGCTTCATAATAAATGTTAGATCTAGTACTACTAGGCCACCATCCTTTGTATTTTTTCCCACTAATTCCTTTATATTCTTGCACATTTTTTTTCTTCCAGATGAATTTTGTTATTTTTTCTAGGTCTATAAAATAATTTTTGGCAGTTTGATTGGTATGCCATTGAATAAATAAAACAATTTAAATAGAACTATCATTTTAGCTTGAGCTACCCATGATCAATTGATATGTTTCCAATTGTTTATATCAAACTTTATTTATGTGAGAAATTTTGTAAATATGTTCACATAGTTCCTGCATTAGTCCTCACAGGTAGAAAGCCAAATATTTTACTTCATATGCAATTATATTAATTGAATTTTTTCTATATCTTGTTGTGGGGCTTTGTCAGCAAAATATGAAAATGCTATGATTTTGGTGAGTTTAATTTATATTCTGCAACTCTGCTGAAGCAGTGAATTGTTTCTAGTAGGTTTTTGGATGATTCTCTAGGATTCTCTAAATATATCATCATATCCTCCACAAAGAAGGATAACTTTATCTCCTCATTGCCTATTCTAACTCCTTTAATTTATTTTTCTTTTCTTATTGCTAAGCCAAAATTTCTAGTACAATATTGAATAATAGTGGTCATAATGAGAATCCTTGTTTTACTCTTGATCTTTTTAGAAATGAATCCAGCTTCTCTCTGTTACAGATAATGCTTGCTGGTGGTTTTAGATAAATGCAGCTTATCATTTTAATGAAAACTCCCTTTATCCCTATGTTCTCTCATGTTTTTAATAGAAATGGATGCTGTATTTTGGCTGCATCTATTGAGATTATCATATGATGTCCAGTGCTTTTGTTATTGATATGGTTGATGAAGGTAATCATTTTCCTAATACTGCATTTCTGGTATAAATCCTACTTGGTCTTAGCATATTATTCTGCTGATAAGCTGTTGCAATCTCTTTGCTAATATTTTATTTATTTTTTTACATAAATATGTAATATGAAGATTGGTCTGTATTTTTTTTTCTCTGTTTTGGCTTTTCCTGGATTGGATATCAGTACCATATTTGTGGCAGGATTCCTTCTTTCTAAATAGTTTACATAGTATTGAAATTAGTTTCTTTAAATGTTTGGTAGAATTCATTTGTAAATCCATCAAGTGCTGGAGATTTTTTCTTAGATTCATAAATTAATTAATCATTCATTAATAATTTGTTCAATTTCTTTTCTAAAAACTTATTTCCTCTTCTCGTAATCTAGGAAATTTACATTTTTTTTGGTAAATATTCATGCATTCTAGTTAGATCTTCATATTTGCCACCATACTGATAGGGGTGAACTCTGAAATTGTCCAAACTCTCCTCTGAAAGAGACCCACCCTTCAGGGCAGTTAAATGGTCTCATTCAGTTGGAGAGTGTGGCCAGGGACATGGTTGTGCCTGCTTTTGAGTTGAAGATTAGTCTGGAACCACTCCCAGTAGCTCAAACTCCCAAGATAAGTAATCTCCCTTCAATTGGAGATCTAGGACCCTGGCATTGTCAACATTGATTCCAACTCCCAGTTAAGTAATCTCATTCAATTGTCTTACTGGCCCCCAGGTGTTAGACTGTCCTGGTGGAGCAGGGACGAGCTTGACTAAGCTCCAAACTCCTGCCAGCCCTTCTCCAGTGCTCCTTCTGATTGAACTCAGAACAAGGACTGAGGGGTTTCCTTGGACAGTTTCCATGACACCTAAAGCATGAATCTTTTTGATACCCAGAAATGTCAGCAGCCAAGAGAAGGAACTTTTCTCCAAATTTTGCTTTAATTTTGTGGCCTATCTCCTCTGCTGCAGTTTGATCCCTATCATTAAAGACTCCAACAGCTGTTTCTAGCAGCTGAGAGGGAGAAATTTGAGGGCCCAAATCTGACTTTTGCAGCTTCCTCTATATATCTGGGGTAGATTGTTTAATATTAACATCTCCTGAGGACAGATCAAGGAGGGCATTGGCCTTGAACCCCTCAAAAAACTGAGTTGTTTCCTCAGAGTAATGGCCAGGTTTCTCCTCAGTTTAGGAAAGATTTGACATTGGAAGAGACATCTCTGCTCTTAGTGTCTCTCTCTGAGTGTCTGCTGCTTCTCCCAGGGAGCAGAAGTTAAGATCAGTATCCTGAGGAGGAAGAAAAAGGCTGGGAGTCTCAGGATCTGGTTCAGGTGAGGGAGACATAGTTAAAGACATATCACTGGACATAACTATATGAAAGAATTCACAAACTCAAAATCTGTATGGCAAAAAGGGATTTATTGGCACTGAGAAGCCGACTTGCTAGGAAGACAGACTTCTTAGTGGGCAAGGTCCTGCTAGGAAGATAGGAAAAGTTAACACTGAGAGGAGAATAACATCCCCAGTGAGCAAAAAGTCCTGGAAGGACAGCTTGCCAAGAAGACAGTTTCTTTGGCAAGCATGATCCTGTTTAGAACTTCTTCAATGATTCAGGGTTCAGCATTGCCTTTCATTAGCTGACTGAAGCTTCAATTCAATTCAAAATTGAATGAGATTACTTAACTGGGAGTTTGAGTCAAGGCTGACAATGCTCAGCCTTAGATCTCCAATTGAAAAGAGATTACTTATCTTGGGAGTTTCAGCTACTGGGAGTGGTTCCAAACTAATCATCAACTCAATAGAGAATTCCATCATGTCCTTGGCCACAATCACCAACTGAATGAGACCACTTAATTGCCCTCAAGGGTAGGCCTTTTTCAGAAGAGAGTTTGAACAGTTTCAGGGTTCATTTTCATCAGTGCCACTACTAGGTCTGTATCCCAAGAGGAAAAAAGACCTACATATGCAAAAAATGTTGTAGCAATGCTTTATGTGGTAGCAAAGAATGGGAAAATGAGTAGATGTCCATCAATTGGGGAACAGTTGAGTATATTGTGGTATATGAAGATAATGGAATATTATTGTTCTATAAAATGATAAACTAGCTGATTATAGAAAGGCTTGGAAAGAATTACACAAATTGGTTCTGAGCAAAAGAAGCAGAACAAGGAAGACATTGTACACAATAACAGCAAGAACGTGTGATGATCAACTCTGAAAGACCTGGTTCTTCTCAGTGGTGCAGTGATCCAAAACAATCTCAATACATTTTGGTTAGAAAATATCATGCATCCAGAAAAAGAACTATGGAGATTGAATGGAAATCAACACACACACACACACACACACACACACACACACATATATATATATATATATATATATATATATATATATATATATATATATATATATATATATATATATATATATTTTTTTTTTTTTCCTTTTGTTCTGATTTTTCTCTCCCAACATATTCATAAATTAATGTGTATTAAAAGTCAAAGAAAAAGAAGAAAAAAGTTCTTTGCATTTACTTGGGAAAATAGTATAAAAATAAGTGTGTGTGTCTATGTGTGTGTGTGTGCGTGCGTGTGTGTGTGTGTGAGAGAGAAAGAGAGATATCTCTTTAACTCTGCATCATTCTTTAAGAAGGCACAATGCAAAATATTTCCATAAAAGTCATGTGAAAAAAAGCATAGAACTCCTCCAAAAATATTCAAGAAAAATAAAGTTTAAAAAATGATTCAATAGATGTTCAGAAATAATCAGTTATTTCTCTATATATGAATAGCATTTTTCATCACAATTCCTTCAGAGTAATCTGAGATCATTGTATTATTGAAAATGGCAATTTTATTTTGGGATCTTTTTCTGGAGGTACTTGATTGATTTTTTCAATTCCTAACTTACCCCCTGATTCAAGAATCTCAGGGCAGTTTTTCTTGCTAATTTCTTAAAAGATGATGTCTAGGCTCTTTTCTTTATCACATTTTACAGGTAAACCAATATATATATATATATTTAATATCTGTTATGGATCTATTTTCTAGGTCAGTTATTCCTCTGATGAGATATTTCACATTATTTTCTATCTTTTTCATTCTTTTGGGTTTTTTATTCTTCCTCAATTTCTCATAAATTCATTAGCTTCCATTTGTTCAATTCTAATTTTTAAGGAACTATTTAACCCAGTGAGCTTTTGTACTCTCCCATTTAGCCAATTTTGATTTTTAAGGTATTCTTCTCCTCATTGGCTGTTTGTAGTTCCTTTTTCATCACTTTCAGTTTTCTTCCAATTTTTTTTTTTATCTCTCATAGTTGGCTTTCCAAGTCCCTCTTTTGAACTTTTCTGCATCTGAGACCAATTCCCATTTCTGTTGAAGGTGTTTAGACTTATACTTGGTGAAAAATATTTTTATTTATTTTAAGAGAAGTCTTGAAAACCACATGAAACCAAGCTTCTGAACAGAATATGATGGAGTAATACCACTTTCCAGTTCAAGAAAGATTGGAAAAACTTGAAGTTCAACCTCACTTGGTTGAAAAGATGTGTCCAGCTCAGTTCAGACAAAGTCTGGAAAGCAGAGAGAGGGTCTTAATCACAGCATATCGGTAATTGAGACACTTGGTCCTGGTTCAGAAGAGCAGCACACTAGTGGGGCAGTCTCCAGTCCCATCTGTGAAAGCAAATTCTTGGAAATCACACTTTTTTTCATGGAAAGAGCAGGCAAAACTTGCCCTGAAAATACAGGAGGCTCCTGTGCTCAAAGTCAAGGATCAGAGCTGCACAGATAGCTTGGGATTGCTTACACTTTACCCCAGCAGTAGAACTCAACCATAAAAGTTTAAAAAAAGAAGACATACAAAAAGAAAAGGAAGGAAAAAGAGGGGGAAACAGAAAAGAACTTTAACCATATAAAGTTGTTATGGTTATAGGGCAGACTAAAACAGGGCAGATCAACTTAGATGAGGATAAAATGTGCACAGAGGAAATCTCAAAGAGTGATATGAATTGGTCTCTGGCCCAAAGAGGCTTCTTGGAACTGCTCAAAAAAGACTTTAAAAGGGGAATAAAAGAGTTAGAAGAAAGAATGAGAAAATGAATGGGATGAATACAAGAGAGAATCAGCAGCTTTGAAAAGGAAGACAATTCCTTAAGAAATGCAATTGGCCAAAGGCCAAAAAAGAAAAAAAAAATGCTGAAGAAAGAACACTTTAAAAAAGTAGAATGAATCAAGAAAACTCCTTATTCCACTCCATTGTCTTCCCTTGTTGACAGAAAGTCACCTAAATTTAAAAAGTATTATGAGTCTCTCAAAGTCATGCAGAAAGGAAAACATCAATATTCTTATTGCAGTTACAATTCACTCTTCATTAGACCACACTTTCATTATTTCAGTTATTGTACTTCTGAAGATGCTTACTAAAAAGCAAACAGACTTGAGTGCTACTTATCTTGGAAATGTACTCAGGTAATTAAACATGTGTAAATCTGTTCTTATTCCTCTGAATTCTTCTTTTTTTAAATAAAAATGTTAGGCAGCCTTTAATTAGACTTTATTTTTCCATTGTGTATTATTTTTCTTTGCAGATTTCTGGAGAATGTAGTGGGAAAATATTAATTATATGCATATTTTGATTTGAACTGATTTTTTTTCCCTTATGTTTTCTGTGAAGATCAACTAAGACATGTAAGGGTTATCAATTATGTTGTCAGAAAAACACTAACAGCCTTGTTAAAACTCATGAAGTCACAAAGGCTTGATTATTAAAATATTACTAACAATCACAACTTTCCAAAAAGATATTAATCAAGACAGATCCAATTATATATTCTGCTTTTATATATTTCTGTCTGTCCAGAAACTTCCAAATTATTGAGGCAATTTGAAAATGGTGCCATTGGTGATGTGGATATGCAAAGGAACAGAAATTTTTTACAAAGGTTAAGTTATGTGATCCTTAATTTCATCTCAATGTTTTTTTCTTTTTTTCTGATTTGTTAAGGTGTAAGTGTCCAGATGTGCAGTTCTTGCCACTATGATACCAAAAACACATTGGGAAATGTGTAAATTCACAATAAAATAAAAGAAAAACAAGGAAAATATTGTGCCACAGTTCCCTTTTATTGTCCTGACTTGGTTTCCGTAAATTGTTCTGCCTCAGTTCCTTATTGTTCTCTTCAATTCTGCAACACCACTTCTCCCTCCTAATCACATGATTTAAATAAGGAGAAAGACCTTCTATCTTAAACATCATCAGAATATCTGGTGCCTCCAGATATATTGACTCTGCCCCTGCCTCAGTCTACCCCCGTAGCTGAGCCACATGTACATATATGTCATTTAGAACTCACTTTGGTTGGATTCTTGGAGACGATAGTCTCATTCAGCCCTGGGACCAAACCATGGATTCATCTGATGCCATTAAATCTCTTCTTTTCAAATAAAATATTAAAAACTCTCTAATCTCTATTTTGCCTCAGTTTCTCTGGCATTACAAAACAAATAAGAACAAATGACAAGAAAAGAAACAAGTGCTGTTTCTCAAATATAGTAGCAAATAGTTGGGTGTATCCAGAGTCAGAGAATGATGGCATCACAGAATAAGAAGAGATCTCAGAGCCCATTTAGTAAAATCCAAAACCTAAGCAAAGTCCTATTTATATCATGACTAACAAATATTCATCCAACCACTGTATACAAGCTTAACAGCCAATCTGCCAGAATATTAAACTTTGTTGATGATGTAATTTGTTACTAGTAATCATTAATACTAATTGTCAAGAATTTTTCTTTTTACATCATTCTTTTCTTATTGCTTGTGTAAATTTTTCCCCATTATGAATATTTTGGCCTTCATAGGCAAATAGACTTTTTGTTCTTACCAATTTAATTAGACATAATATTACTTAATAACCATTAACCAGATTGAGGGAAAATATTGTATTGAGAAAAGGAAGAAGAAATAGGATTTTAGAGGAAGAAATTATGAGTGGTTTAGATCTGTGTTTGTTCACATGGAAATAATATGTTTGGAGATATAGGAAAGAAATATTTTAAGGAAAGAAACACATTTTACAAATGTTGGCAGATAGTACATTAGAACATGATTCAGAAGAAACATATGAATGATGAAATTCAGACCATATATGTTACGGAATTTTATTAAGAGAAGAGAGGAATAATAATATCTGGCATTTACAAAACATAATTGAACGAGATGGAGTGAGATCTCTCAAAACAGTTGTGAAAGTCAATTAATGCTTCATCAACCCCAGAGTTGGAGTGGGCCTGAAGGTAGTCCTTGGGCATTGACTCAAGGACATACTTAAGTTCCCTTCCTGCTATTCTCCCATGACATCATTTTCTTCCTACCTTGATCAAATAAGGGCAGCTATATATTTGGCCAAAATTTATTTTCCTGGGTAGTTCCTGTGTTTAGAATATAAGACCCTCAGCCAATGAGGATGAAGGTCAGTGGTGGGAGGGGTATTTGCTTTAGGGACTATTTAAAGTGTTAAACCTGTCCAAAAAGATGCCTCCTCCTTTTCATTGCTTGTTGGACTGGAGGGATGCTCACTTCTTTCAAGAACATAAGAATGTAAAATAAACTTTCATTTTGCTCCTAGAGATATCTCTACCTTTTTTTTTTTTTAATTAAATGGACACCATTCTAAGCCACACATTATATATATTTCATTTTATCTTCACAAAACTATGGGATATAATTACTATTAGTATTTCCATTTACAGATAAAGGAACTATGGCAGACAGAAGATAAATAACTTCCCAAGGCCCATCCAGCTAGAAAGTTTCTGAGATGGGATTTGAACTCATGTTCATAATGACAAAACTAAAATTTTATCCATTGTGTCCTAGCTGCCATGATATATTTTCTAGTATAGATCTTGTTCATTTTTTTTTTTTTTAAGCTTAAAAGCTACCAGAGATTACTCTCCTTCAGCACAGTGTTTTTGAATCCAGGAAACTTGCGTATAATTACAAGCTATAAGATGAGGAGAGTTTTCTTGCTAATTATAGATAAAATATATTTAAAATTTTCCTTACGTGATTCATAAAGCAATGTGTATTAAAATGAATATTTTTTTAAAATTTCTTCTCTTTTAAAGAATAATGTATGCACAATGGATGTTTATCAACATATCTGTTCTTTAAAAATACCAAAATAATTAAAATAGTTTTAAAATAGTAAAAAATGATAAATGAAAGAGAGTGCTGAAACAAAAAAAAATACTTTGTATAAGTCAGACAAAAACATCAGAAGAATAATATGATGAAAAATAAATATTTTTATTATACAATATTTATTATATTATAATTTATTATACAATTTTATTATACAAAAGTATAATAAAAAGCTATAATTTTCTCAAGACTTTAAAAGAAGCATAATGAAACACTGAGAATAAAAAGAAGGAATGACAATATAAAAAGAAATTACCTGAGAAATTAAAGAAATAGCTTCAGTTAAATAATATCAAAAAAAATAAATAAAAGAGAGATGGTAAAATAGCAGTTCATGTGTGTAAGAATATGGAATTGATTAAATTATAATAATTTACTAGAGGATAAACTAAAAGGAGAAAAAGTCAAATTAAAAAAAAATATTAAATTAACTCAGCCAAAAAATTGGTAGCAATTTTTTTTTTAAATCATATATTTAGTGGCAAATTAAGGTAAGTCAACATAAAAATTGAAAATAAGGAATACAATAATAATTTAAATGTATCATTTATGATAGTATATAAGATAATTTCAGAAAAAAATATTAGAATCAAAATACACACTATAAATATGTTTGCATGTGTTTAGAGAGACAAACAGAGAGACAGACAGAGATCAAGGATATAATATTAAACAGAACATTCTTCCAAGATCTATGAAAGCATGACTTCCTTATCTACTATAAAATGTTAATTCTAATTTAATAAGAAATTTCTTCTAAAAGGGAAAATAAATTAAAAAAAAAAAAAACAACTGGCAATACATCATATAGTAAATAATGGTATGTCCCTTAATTTCAAATTAATTTTACTACTCACCTTCAGAAAAAAAAAATGGTTAAGCACTTTTTAAAAACTGAAAGTAGTTTAAAGCATTCAGAAAAAAAAATAAAGACAAGATCTAATTTCCAAACAACTTTTGTCATTGAATAAAATAGATTTAGCTAATATTTAAATTTCTGGGGAAAAAGGATATATTGATCATGTTTTGTGTAAGCTTTATAAATAACAAGGAAATATTTTACTTTATATGTGATATCTTAGTCAAATGGCAATTTAAATTCAACTAAAGAAATTTTTTTTTAAAGCCAAATAAAATTATTTTAAATAAATAAATCTGAAGGTATTTTAATACAATTATTGAGTCTCTTTTTAAAGATAGTAGAAATCTTTTAAAAAATATTATTAATATAGATCTAAGTGCAAAAATGAGAATTATTTACAGAAATACTTGTTCATCTTGAGCTTTTATATTCACATATTATCTCATAAAATTACAAAACCTATGTAATAAGGTTTGTTGAATTTTTACAATATTTTTTATAGTATAGATTGTCCTGATTCTGTTTCATTTGTTCTGCTTCATTCATGAAAATATTCCCAGGTTTCTCTAAAATAATCCTGTTCCTTGTTTCTTATGACATAATAATATCCCATTGCTATCATCATCGTCGTCATCATCATCATCATCATCATCATTGTCACCATAGCTAGCTTTCTATGATACTTAAATGTTTGGAAATACCTTTAAATATGTTAATTCATATGATTATCAAATCATTGTTAATTACTTCAGTTTTATAAACAAGAAACTAGACACCAAGAGATTAGGTGATTTGCAGTTTTGCATGGGTAACTTGTGTCTTATTCAGGATTCTTACTCAAATCTTCCTGACTCCTAGACTTCAACAAGACTCACTACTATCCACAAATTAGACAGCACTTTAATTTCCACTTCTTTGCTATTACAAAACATTCTTATATCCATGAATCCTGCTCATTATATAATATATACTTTTGTTTGTATTTTAAATGGCAGCAAGCATATACACAGGTAAGAGATTTTTGTTCATAGTTTTAATTGCTTTCTGAAATGGCTATAAATACTTGGGAAGTGTGCCTGCTTTACCACATACCTTCAACATTAATGTGGCTTTTGACAGTAAGTATCAAATAAAACTCTGGAGATGTTATTTTGCATTTTTCAAATTATTAATGATCTGTAAGCTTTTTTTTTTAATTTGCTTCCTGAAAGCTTGTATTAAATTAATTAGATATGAATTAAGATGATGAAAAGAATTTTATAAAAGTTAAATTTATAGATCTCTGGAGAAATTTAATGAAAAATAAAGAGATGTATACATTTTTCAGTTACATAAGGTATCTTCACACACAAAAAAAAATACACACACACACACACACACACACAGGATCATGTATTAGGACAGCAAATAAAGGAAAAAAGTCATAAATATCAAATGTACCTTTTTAAGGAATTGAAGCACTCCACACAAATAAAGTCAGACTTAAATAATTGGAAAAATATTAAGTGCTCTTGGATCAGTCGAGCGAACATAATAAAGATGACAATACTCCCTAAACTAATCTATTTATTTAGTGCTATACCAATCAGACTTCCAAGGAAATATTTTATTGATCTAGAAAAAATAACAACAAAATTCATATGGAACAATAAAAAGTCGAGAATCTCAAGGGAATTAATGAAAAAAAAAATCAAATGAAGGTGGCCTAGCTGTACCTGATCTAAAATTATATTATAAAGCAGCAGTCACCAAAACCATTTGGTATTGGCTAAGAAATAGATTAGTGGATCAGTGGAAAAGGTTAGGTTCACAAGACAGAATAGTCAACTATAGCAATCTAGTGTTTGACAAACCCAAAGCCCCTAACTTCTGGGAAAATAATTCATTATTTGATAAAAACTGCTGGGATAATTGGAAATTAGTATGGCAGAAATTAGGCATGGACCCACACTTAACACCATATACCAAGATAAGATCAAAATGGCTCCATGACCTAGGCATAAAGAACGAGATTATAAATAAATTAGAGGAACATAGAATAGTTTATCTCTCAGACTTGTGGAGGAGAAAGAAATTTGTGACCAAAGATGAACTAGAGACCATTACTGATCACAAAATAGAAAATTTTGATTACATCAAATTAAAAAGCCTTTGTACAAACAAAACTAATGCAGACAAGATTAGAAGGGAAGCAGCAAACTGGGAAAACATCTTCACAGTTAAAGGTTCTTATAAAGGCCTCATTTCTAAAATATATAGAGAACTGACTCAAATTTATAAGAAATCAAGCCATTCTCCAATTGATAAATGGTCAAAGGATATGAACAGACAATTTTCAGAGGATGAAATTGAAACTATTACCACTCATATGAAAGAGTGTTCCAAATCATTATTGATCAGAGAAATGCAAATTAAGACAACTCTGAGATACCACTACACACCTGTCAGATTGGCTAAGATGACAGGAAAAAAATAATTGAATAAAAATTAATTGGAAACCCTCACTGTGAATAATGAGTAATAAGTTGGTCAAAGAACAAATCACAAAAATAAATAAATAAATATATTAAGGATAGTGAAAACAATGAGAAATATATATATATATATATATTATATATATATATATATATTTGGACATATCCAAAGCAGTACTCAGGGAGAAATGTATATATGTGTGTGTGTGTATGTATATATATATATATATATATATATATATATATATATATATAAAACAGATCTAAATAAAGGAGATAAATAGAAGATTAATAAATCAGACATGGATATAAAATATTTTTTAATTACGCACCCCCAATTAAAAATCCAGATCATAATTTTGAAAAAGGAGATATTAATAAATTGAAATTTTAACATTTGAATTAATAAAAAAGGGGAAAAAAGTAGAAGCTTGTTTCATAAAAAAAATAAATATAAAATACCAATTAAGTTGATTTTTTTTTTTTAAAGAAAATCAGACTAGTAGTGCCAAAAAGAAAAAAGCAAGTCAACCAACAAGGAAGATGAAATTAAAGTAATCATTAGCAGATTTTATGCAATTATATGGCAATAAGATTGTCAATATAAGTAAAATGGATATATATATATATATATATATATATATGTATAAAACTACAATTTGCCCAAATTAATAAAAGAGGAAATAGAATATGTAAATAATACTATATTAAAAAAATAAATTAAACAAATCATGAATGAGCTTATAAGAAAAAAAAAATCCCAAGGCTACATAGATTTACATGTGAATTTTACCTACCCCAAATAAGACTAAATAAATACTCTATTTGAAAAATGCTTTTGACAAAATACAATATTGCTTCCTATTAAAGACACCAGAAACCAGAAATAGAGATTTTCTTTTTTATAAATGCATCCATCTAAAACCAAGAGCAAACCTCTGTAATGAAAAAAAAAAAAGAAACCTTCCCAATAAGATTAAGGAAGAGCTAGGATGTCCATTATCACCATTTGCATTTATAATTTTACTCAAAATGCTAACTATAGCAGTCAAGAAAAAGGAATTGACAGAATAAGTATAGGTAAAGAAGAAACAAAAGTTTCAGCCTTTGCAAACAATAAAACTGCACTTAAAGAAATCATAAGAATTAACCAAAGCCTCATCAAAGCTTGTCCCTAAACTAAGAAGAGCTAAAACAGAGAAAGAAAATCATTGACCAATGTCCCAAATGAATATTGAAGCAAGGATACCATTATCAAAATTATTATTCCATGATGTTAGCTAAAACTATAAGAGAAGGAAATTAAAGGAATTAGGAGAAGAAAGGAGAAAACAAAATTTTCACTATGCAGTACAGCCTCAAGTAAGATCAAAAGGACAAGAATGTCAAGGAAATTAATGGGGGGAAAAATAGAAAGGAAAGTTTCCTTGCAATACCAGATATCAAACTGTATTATAAGTCATTAAAGCTATCTGGTCCTGGTGGTGAATCAGTGGAATAGATGTGGTACACAAGATATAAGAATCAAAGACTAAAGTTAACTAGTGTTTGATAAACCCAACGATCCAAGCTTTTAGGTAATTATTAATGACAAAACAAGAAATAGAAAACATTTCAGAATGCAAATTAGGTGATTTTGATTATATAAAATATAAAAAACCTTTTTATATGCAAAACCAATGCAAGAGAGTATAAGAAACGCAGAAAGCTGTAAAACAATCTTTACTGCAAGTGTCCCATAAAGGTTTCATTTCTCAAATATATAAGAAATTGAGTCAAATTTACAAGAATATTACACATTCCTAGTAGATAAGTGCTCAAAAATAAAAGATGCGATTTTCAGATGAAGAAATCAAAGTAAGGGGAGATTCTGGAAAGACTATGGAATAGGTCTATAAATTTCCAGCTCTCCAGATTTCCCTCACAAACAGAACACATTTGCACTTCAGGGTAAACATAGATTGATGAAAATCAAGAATTACTGAGGAAGAATGGGGGTCCTCCTGGTATAACCTCCCAAAAAAAAACTCAAAAACTTTTGTAGACCAGAGATTAACCAATGCAAAGTGCAAATTACTTCAGGCTGGCTCTACAGAAACACCAAGTGAGGACTCCTGAGGCTAGCTGGGTTTGGTTGGAGTTTCAGCAGAAAACACAGAAACTTTCACTTCCAGAAATAGCTATGAAATTGGGGAGCTATGTCCTGGACAACTTAATGA
This sequence comes from Antechinus flavipes, assembly GCF_016432865.1. NCBI lineage: Eukaryota > Metazoa > Chordata > Mammalia > Dasyuromorphia > Dasyuridae > Antechinus > Antechinus flavipes. The sequence continues at coordinate 12,411,365 of NC_067399.1, read as the reverse complement.
ACCTTGGCTGATAAGGATTCCAGGCCCAATAGTACTGCAGGCCACATCTCTGAGCAAAAAAGAACCAGCACATCGGGTAACTGCAGAAGTAGTGAGGGTAGGTAATGTTTGGCTGCTAGCATTTGCTGGCACTCTTAGTTTGGGGTTGGAAGACAGATTGGAGAGCTGAAGTGAAGCTAAAAGCACCATTTCTACACTCCAAGATTATAAGCACTTATACTAATACTTTTATTTTTTAAAATTAATAGGCAAAGAAGAAATAACTCAACCTATGGGAATAAGGAATAAAAGAAAGAAAGGAAGGAAGGAAGGGAGAGAGAGAGAGAGAGAGAGAGAGAGAGAGAGAGAGAGAGAGAGAGAGAGAGGGAGGGAAGGAAGAAGGAAGGAAGGAAGGAGGGAAAAAGGGAAGGATGAAGGAAAGGAGGGAGGGAAGGAAGAATGGAAGGAAGAAAAGAAAGACAATAAAAAAGAGACATGGTATTTGAGCTATGGTTTACACATTCAACTTTCTAGCTATATGTTGTCGTTTGACAGACAGGCAGTCTTCATTTATTTTGCTTCCAGCAATGAATTCTTAGACTGATCTACATTGACTGTCCTTGTTTTTCCTTGAGGATACTATAAAATACACTACCTAAACATATTTTGTAGCAGCCTGATATAATTAACAAAGTGTCTTCTCCAAATTGGAGCATCTGGGAGAATTCATAAGTTATAAAGATTTTTAAAGATAAAGCCTATAATTAAACCACATCAAAATGTAAGACATGAAGTCAAAGCAATATTGTAAAGCAAATATGTACAGTAATATTATAAGAAGTAAAAAAAGACAAAATTAATTAAATTAACATTTAAATATTTAAATGAACAAATTAAGCCAAAATGTTAAAATTAAATTATAGATAATTACATAAAACAAATGAATATAAAGCTTATTATATAAAATGCTGAATAACAAAAAGTAAAGAAAAATGCTCATTAGAGAAAATAAATATAATTGTTAAAAAAAGAAAAACATATCTAATTCTCCTTGACTCCATGGCAACATCCCCTATAACTGTGAATAGACAGCAAATATATACAAAGATACATATACACAAATTCACATGTATACACATGCGTGCACACACATACTTATTGGCACAAGATAGCATGTATATGTACAAGTACACATACATATGAACATGCATACATAAATATGTGTACATATAAACACATATTCCATATTTTCTATTATATATACATATATTTTTAAAAATAGCAAATCAGATTTAGAAAGAAATATCAAATAGGTCTCAATTGTATGATGCATGTCAATTATAAAATCATCAAGTAATCATTGTGGATCTTTAAGGGACCTTAAGATATTATTTGATGTTTTTCCTTATCTTTTTCATGAGACTATGATATAAATTTCAGACACTTTCAAAATTGTTCTCCTACGCTAAATATCTATGATCTTCTGATTATGATCAAAGTGCTTGAAAAAATTCACAGAGTTGGATTGTGTTTATATATTGGAATCCAAGGATGTTTAATAATAGCCAAGTTCAATAATAGTAATACCCAAACCTTGTTATGGGATGAAATTCTTATTACCTTATACCAAACTACACTGAAAAAATTCTTAGATTTTCAGTCCAAGAGCAGAGGTTCAAGTACTTCCTCTCATGATTATTTGCATGATTTAGGGCAAGTCACTTCATATCCATCTGTTTCCTCACTTGTAAAATGACATCGAAATACATGTCTGCAGAAGTCCTTTCCAATTTAACATAAGAGGGTATGATCTTTTAAAACTAGAAGACAAGTGGTTGTAGAGATAGAGTCAAGGGATTGGACATTGATTTATATCTGCATAATGCCCTAGATTATTATGATCTTCACATGGGGAATCTTTATTTTATCATTCCAATGGAAAACAAGTGCCATCAATCTGAGAGAAGTGAGTGGTGTCAAAGTAAATTTCAGATGTCAAGCAAAGATGAATTGGGAATTTTACCTGGTGTCATGTTCAAAGATTGGTTTCTATTGATGAGAGAAAGCATAAATACTTGCTGATGTTACAAGGCTTTAGATGAAAATTGTACTAGAGACAATTTGTCTTGAAGAGATAGCTTTTTAGTCAAGAGAGTCCTGAAACTGAAAATACTCCAAATGCTTTTTGTGTCTATGGGAAAAGCACTTAAAATCTAAGATTCTCATTTATATTTCAAGTAGAAATTATGATACCTATATCTTTTAGTTCCTAATGATATTGGGAGAATAGAATTAGCCAACGTATATTTTTAAATATTTTAAAAACTTTAAATGTCAGTTATTATATTATGTTGCATGAAATCTTTGAAAATTATTATAATGCTATTATGTTAAAGAAGGAAATTCTTCAAATTTCCCCCACAAACAAAACAAAATCGAGCCTCAGAATAAACATATACCAGGAAAAAAACAGAATAAGGGTCCTCCAAAGACGACCTGAGAAGAGCCAAAGAAAGATCCCAGGGTCTAAACAAGGTCTGAAGTATAAACAGTTCAAGGCTAGGTTCACTGAAATAATCTTGGGAACCCTGGGGCTATCTGTGTTCAGAGATAGCCTCATTCACTTCTCAGGCAGCATGGGAAGTCAGGGGTGTAAGTGTAGGAAGATGAAGGGAACCTCAGCTGATCAGGAATGCCAGGTCCAGTTGTGCTGCTGAGATATTCTCCTGAGTGAGCACACCCAATGAGTGCAGAAGCAATGAGGTACTTATGAGAGGGTAGAATTTTAGGTTGGGGTTCCAGGTCAGAAGGGTGAACTGAAGTGAAGGCAGAGGCACCCTCCTATTAGAGATGATTACACTAATAAGTTTTAATTTAAAAAAAAGAGCAAAGAAGAAAGAACCCAACCATAGAAAGTTACCACGATAGGGAAAACTGGGGTCATCTTCAGAAATGGATATTGCAATTTTTTAAAAAGCCTCTTGTACTCCAAAGAATAATGTTAAATGGCTATCTGTCTATAAAGAATTTATGAAACTCAAACAGGACTTTAAAAATCAAATGAGAGAGATTGAGGAAAAACTAAAAAAAAAAAAAAAAAAAAAGCTAAATAAGAACAATCCAAAAAAAAATTTTTTTTAATTATAAAAAGAAAGCCAATCAACTAAGAAGAAAGACCCAGAGTCTTAAAAAAGAAAATGACTCTGAAAATTAGAATTGTGCAAGAGGAAGCCAATGAAGTTATGAGATCAAAAAATAATAAAACAAATTATAAAGAATGAAAAATAAAAGCAAATGTGAAATTATCTTATAAGAAAAACAAAAGATCTAGAGAAATATAGGATGTAGAGAAATACACAAGTGCTAATCTTAATTCTTAATGTGGGATAAAATCTGATCATAAAATGGAAGCAGATAAGAGTGGATCAAAAAACAAAATCCTACAGTATGTTGTTCATAAAAATAAAGAAAAGAATAGTCTATCAATACTGATTTCAAACAAAGCAAAAGAAAAAAATTGACATCATTAAAAGGGATAAGGAAGGAAATAGTGTCTTGCTAAAAGGTGTAGACAATGAACTAACAGAGTAAATATATATATGGTACACAATATCCTTTTTTTTTATAATAAAAGCTTTTTATTTTTATTTTTCAACATACATGCAATAGTTTTCAACATTCACCCTTGCAATTTTTTTTCTCTCCCTATCCACTTCTCACCTTTCCTAAATAGCAAGTAATTCAATATAGTTAACTATGTGCAATTCTAAACATTTCCATAATTATCATGTGTTTATGGGCCAGAACTCTGTACTTGAAACCAGGATTCTTACAAGGTGCTAACTCAGTGGAATTCATAAGACAATGGTTATCTAGTTTAGCATGGTGATTAATAGTTCTCTAGTTCAGTATGATTGATTTAATCTTACCACAGATAATGGTTCCCTAGTGATATCATATTTGGTTTATACTCAGTATACTGTAAATAATCTAATTATAATAGAGCATATATATTGGGACAAACTCAGTGGGAGTGAGGGACATTCATTTCATCGTTCATCTTTGCGGTGGCTAAAGCACAAGCCCTCCAACTCAGAGAAATTTATTCCATCTTCATCATTCTCATGGTGGCTAGTCTGTCCTCCTGCTCCCCCCACTGAGACCAAGGCCCATCAGAAGGGCCTCAAGAAAGCTGGTCCTAGGAAAGGAGACAATAAATTATTTGGAGTTTATCTCTGGCTATTCTCGTGGTGATTACTTTGCTGAAACTAAGGCTGCTCCAGAGACCTCCAGAAAACTAACCAGAACATTACAATCATGCTGCACAAGAAAAACCAGCTCAAAAGGGGAAAAAATGAGAAAAAAGAAAACAATAAAAAATGGTTAAAATATTATATTATTCACATTCGGTCCTCACAGTCCTCTTTCTAGATGCAATTGGTTCTCTCCATCAGTAGTTAAAAGAATTGGCTGAATCACTTCATTTTGAAAAGAGCCAAGTCCATCACAGTTGATCATCACATAATCTTCTTGTTGTTGTATACAGTGTTGTCTTAATTCTATTCACTTTACTTAGTTCATCTAATTCTCTCCAGATCTTTCTGAAATCATCCTGCTGAACATTTTTTATAGAATAATTATATTTAATTACATCCATATACCATAACTTATTCTGCCATTCACCAACTTCTACTTAGTTTTCAGTACTTTGCCCCTACAAAAAGGACTGCTACATTTTTGCATAAATGGGTCCTTTTCCATTTTTATGATCTCTTTGAGATACAGACCCACTAGAGATGTGGTGGATCAAAGGATATATACAGTATAATAGCCCTTTGGGCATAGTTCGAAATTGCTTTCCAGAGTGAGTAGATTAGTCCACAACTCCACCAACAACTCCAGTTTTCCCACATTCACTCCAACATTTATAATTATCCTTTCCTGCCATCTTAGCCAATCTGAGAAGTGTGTAGTCTTTCTCTAATCAATAGCAATTTAGAGCATTTTTTTATATGACTAGAAATGGCTTTAATTTCTTCATCTGTATCCTTTGATTATTTATTGATTGGATAATGGCTTTCATTCTTATGAATTTGAGTCAATTCTCAATATATTTTAGAAATGAAGCCTCTGTCAGAAACCATGGAAATAAACATTTCCTCCATTTTTTTGCCTCTCTCCTAATCTTGGCTGCATTGATCTTTTTTGTACGAAGTTTTTTTTTTTTTAATTTAATATAATCAAAGTTATCCATTTTGCATTTTATATGTTCTCTAGTTCTTCTTTGGTCATAAATTCCTTCCTTCTGCATAGAGCTGAAAGGTAGACTATCCCTTGTTCTCCTAATTTGCTTATAGTATTACCCTTTGTATATCTAAATCATGAACCCATTTCAATCTTATGTTGGTATAGGATGTTAGGTGTTGGTCAGTGCCTAGTTTCTGCCATACCATTTTGTAGTATTCTAGCAATTTTTTTTGGTTCTTATACCAAAAATTGGAGTCTTTGTGTTTATCAAACACTAGATAACTAATAGTCATTAACTGATTGTTTTCCAGTCAAATTTAGCAAATAGTGTTTGAAATCAGAATGTATGATTTCAGCAGCAGCCGTAGTATTACGACCACCACCACCACCATTATCATATCAATGTTATAATTAAGCATTTATTAAGCACCTACTTTAAAATACCTACTGCACTAAATTCTAGAAATACAACAAAAAAAGAAAAACTGAAGTCCTTCCCATCAAGTACTCCACATTTTTGTAGAAAAAAATAAAATGCAAATGATTAGGTAAATAATAATATAAAGCAAAAGTACTAGTAGCATAGGGAGAGATCACTTGTAATAGATGCATTCTGAGCTAAATCTTGAATAAAATCTGGTAATTAAGAGAAAGACGTGAGGAAGATGTGAAAGTTTTAAGAACAGTCAAGGAAAGGGGACAGTATCAGTTTATGAAATGTCATATTTAAAGAAAAACAAGAAGGCCAGTGTCACTTAATAATTGTGTATGTGGAAAAAAGTGAAAAGTAAAAAAGTCCAGAAAGACGGTTATGTAGCTTCTAAAACTCTTTAAAAAGTTAACAGTTAATTTTGGTTTTGATCCTAAAGATAAAAAGGGACTCATGAATTTTACCAAGAAGGATGACAACATATTCAAATTGAAGAACTGCTTAATAGGGTATGTAAAGATTTGTATCAAATGCTGCATCCTACTTTTCTTAAAGTCTTCTGTCATTTTTTCTACTTTTCCTATGCTTATGCTCTCTCATATACCCTACAGACTTATCTGCTTTTTCTCATTCAAGAAATTCCATTTCCCACCTCTGTGATTTTGTATTGGTTGACCCCTTTTCCTGGAAATTTATCAACTTTCAGTTCTATCTTTTGCAGTGTTTTGATTTCCTTCAGGATTCAGCAGAAAAACATATGTACAATGATTTTTTCTTTGGTTTTCCTACAATATTACCTGTGTCTGTTTCATATGAGTGTTATATATATATATATATATATATATATATATATATATATATATATATATAATCACTGCAAGTTCCCCTGAAAGTAAGCTTCTCATGAAAAAGAAATGTTTTCTTTTCATCCTCAGAAAATAGTGATTTTTTTTTGCTTAATGTTCTTGACATTTGTTGGCCTCGGTTTCTTTCCTTTCCAAGTGAAGTAAGTTGTATTTAGATCCTTGAAAGTGTCTCTCAGCTACGAATGAACATAAAAATCAAGTGTCAGAGGTCTTTGTTTTTACTTTAAATTATAAAACTTTATGCAATTTTTTTCTTTAATTAATTTATTCTGACTACATTTTCCTTGACTCTTGGAAACATCTACAACAGAATTCAAATGAAATTGCCCTTTTTCTCTTTATCTTCACCAGCATCAAGGACAGAGCCCCATTTTTTATCACCTTAAGAGACCAAAGCAAGTCATTTTGTAGGCCATAAATAAAGTCAGCAAAATCAAAGTTCATCTTGTGTTAAATGATGACTTAGAGTTGTAGGAGAAAAAAGTTTCAACCAAAGGGGAAGAAAATGTCCTCTTCTCAGTGAATGAAAGTTAAAATATGGTGAAATTCTGTTTAATGGTTCCATCTGTTTATCCTACTGTTGAGCTATAAAGATGATGGCAGATATATGGCAAAAGAATTTTCCCTCTAACCTCTTTATTTGAAGGAAATACCTGCTAATTTATTGTTCATTGAAGGGACTAAAAACAAAAGGTAAGGAGATAGAAAATGGGGCAATAAAATTAAAACAAACAAAAAACTGTCAAAGTCTAATGTTTGGATTTTCTTCCTCCTTTGGGAAAACAGTATTGTTGAGTAAATTAAAGACCTAATATTCTGTCAATTGGAAGGACTTGGTCTCCTTGACATTTATTTTAGTTTTCATATATGTCCTGCTTCATAACTGAACATTTTTATATCTATGACTGAATACTGATTTTATACATTTTGGTTCCCTGATGACATGTAATAACGATCTGATGTAAAATGTTTGTACATTAAATAAGCACAAGAAAGAAAACTTTAAATTTGTGGGAAAATATTATTTAAGTTTTACTTGCCAGCTGTGTGCATTTGACTTTTTTGTATGCTTCACACTAAAGTTTTTTACAGTAGTGAGATTCAAATCCATGACTTTAAAGAAACTGAATCCTAAATCCAGCACATTAGACTACTTGGTCACACTATGGACAAAATACCAGCACCATTCCAGGAAACTGAATAGCTTCCATTTGAATCGTCTTGGGAAGATTCTGAAGATCACCTGGGAGGATAAGATACCAGACACTGATGTCCTTTCTCAAAATCAACTGCCAAGAATTCCAACTCTACTGCAGAGAGCACAACTTCATTGGGCTGGCCACGTTGTTCGAATGACAGAAATACACTTGACCAAAAAAAAAAAATTATGGAGAACTCACACAGGGCAAGTGCTCACAAGGAGATAAGAAAAAGTTGTACAAGGATACTCTTGAGGTTTCTCTTAAGAACTTTAAAATTTATTGTAGCTCATTGGAGGTACTGGTACAAGACCACCCAGCAAGGTGCTATGTTTATGACGAAAGCAGAATCGAATTAGCCCAGAAGAAAATGAAGATGTGTAAAATTAGAGAAGCTACTCAAATGTTCATGTGGACTATTTGTGTAGGACCTGTGGCAGAACACTTTGAGCTGGTGTTGATCTGATCAGCTATAGTTGGACAAAGTGTAACTACCCTCTTACATAGTTTTAGTCATTTTAGTCCTCTTCGAGAACAAAGGGTAAAGAACAAAGAACAAACTTGTTCCTCAAATTGTCATGGTGAGGGTAATACAATCCAAACCAGTCTGAGAGAGTTTTGCTTGCACACTAAGTTTCAACAACATCTAGTTGTTGATTTTCCTTTTCTTTTTCAAAAGATAAGAAATCAAATTATAAATTACAATCCAACCAAGTTCTCATCACAGCATCCAGTTCCCTACCTCCTCTTACTCTATGACTTTGAAACCAAAAGAAGCATAATGAAATGAGAGGAATGGAAACTGAAAAATTACATTCTTAACTGCCAAAATTTATGTATTATTCATTTATAAAGTATCATGTTGCATTCCATCCTAGAAATATGCCAGCTCCAAGATTCTACCATTTTAGTGAGGTAAACATCAGAATACATACTTTAGATGCTTTGATCTTGCAAGCAAGTTACCATTTTCTTTACTGATCCCTTTCTTATCTGCTTAAAGTTTACTCATCCTTCAAAGTGCAGATCAAATCATATCTATAAAAATAAAAATAAACCTTTCTCATAGAATCAGAGAGTGCCAGAAGTAATTTAGAAGAATCTGAAGCAATATCCCCTACCAAAAATTACACAGCCTCTGTTTGAAGATGCTAGGTTGTAGAGGTCCGCAGATAGTGAGGGAACTCTGGGTAAGGTAGAAGACCCTTTAGCCCAGGGGGAACCTGATGACAATATTTGGTTTGGCTCTCCAATTCCCCTAAGGGTTCTTGACCTTCCTGAAAAGTCAGGGAGGGAATGGCCACCTGTATTCTACTTGAAGCAAGGGATACTTACAGTAAAGATCATAGCAGGGTGCTTGTAGTTAACACTTATGTAGTGTGATATGGAAATGTAATGGTTCTATAGTTGACACATGCTCAGTGAGCTGTAGTGATGTAATCCTACAAAGGCATATAAGGATTGAGAGGGCTTGAAATAAACAGACTCCATCTTTGACCATCCTTGTGAGTCTTCTGTCTTCATCACTCCTCCATTAAGACCAAGGCTGATCCTGAGATCCTCTAGAGAGATAAATCAGATAGTATGTTTTGGCACCCCAACTTGGGGGCTCTAGAAAGCAGGATATTTTAATCACCCATTATTAAGGGGGCTTATTAAGGGACAGGTCAAATCTCTGAGAGCCTCCACAGCTGTGAATCATAAATTCTAAAGGAGTTGCAGAGCAGCCTTTGCTGACACAGGTGTTGCAGATTGGGAATGAGATAAATTGGAGGCAGAAGGAAGAGCAAAGAAGTCAGAAAATGCAACGGCCTCTCAGTCAGAGAGGTCAGAGAACAGCAACTGCCTCTCAGTCTCCTTGTATCATCCTCTCACAAGAGGAGATCCATTCTGCAGGACTGGGTTGGATCTCCAGCAGCCACTGTCAGGTGACTCCCATGTATTCCAATGGCTCCCGTGTATTCCAAAAGGGACTCTAGAAAGCAAAGGTATGTTTTGTCACTCCAATTTGGGGACTCTAGAAAGCATAGTACACTAGGTGATGAGTAATTCACTAACTGCCGATATTGTCCATTTAACTGTGGAACAGTTCTATGTATTATCAGGTTTGTTTTAAATTAAATTGTATATTTAATTTTAAATATGTTATCATATAAACTTCATTACTTAGAGCTCTACACTCTGGGGCCATGAAAAAGATTGTCATATAAATGGCAATTCTTCAACTACTTAAAGGCTCAACCTTATCATTTTTGGTTGTTGATTTAAAAGAAAAAAAACAAATTAACTGTCTCTCTTGACTCTATATTTTGTTTCCTTCAACTCAAATTCTTTGACCTGGACTTTATTTCCTTCCCAGGCTTGTTATCTTCCTTTGGATATACTTCAATGTGCTACCTAAAAATTTCATTGAAAACTGAATGTAATAACCTGGATATGATGGATATGATAGAATAAAACAGACCTGTCAACATTGCATTTATTAATGTTAGCATGTCTTTCAAAGAGTAGTCTAAGGTCACTAGTCTTGCATGTCAATGGATCTATGTTCCTATTGATGGGGGGATTCATTGATTCAGTCCTGCTTGGCCCTGAGAAAGAATCTTTTCCCTGTTCTCACTTGAATTTGTCAAACATTTAATAATAATTTATAATAAGCAAATCATTGTACCAAAAGTTGTGACAACATATCCGATATTCAATGTAATACCTCCTAGTGCAGAGTTTAATGCATGTTATATGATTGGGTCTATAAAATTAAATTAGAACATTCAATCATTTTTACTAGGTTCCAGATTTACTCTACCTCTATTGCTTATGATATGACCTTAGTTAAACTTTTTAGATTATTCAGGACTTTATTTTCTCATCTGTAAATTGAATTTTTTTGGACTAGACTATTTCCAACAATAGGTTTTTTACTTTCAAAATATATGCAAAGATAATTTTCAACATTCGTCTTGTAAAACTTGATGTTCCAAGTTGTTTTTCCTTCCTTCCACTCCCCTCCTCCACTAGACATCAAGTAATCTGATAGAGGTTAAATATGTGCAATTCTTCTAAATATAAATACTAGATTATTTTTAAGGTCTATTCCACCACCACTTCTATAACCAAATTATATAATTTGATTGAGAATTAAAAAAAAATTAAGAATGAAATTTCTGATCTTAAGTGACTTACATAATAGCAGAATGTCAGGACAATAAGAATATATATTTGTAGGGGGCAATCTCAACTGAAAACAGGTAAACAATTGTATTTGCATTGAAAATATACTATTTCCTGAGAAAATCTTTTCCATTTACCAGTCAGTCCACAAGCATTTATAACATTTTTTGTATGCCAATTACTATGTTTAATATTAGAAATATAAAGGATATAAAAAATGAACAAAAAACAGAAAACATTCACTGTTTTCATATTGTTTGCATTCTATAGATGAGACCATAGCAAAATCTTCATATATGTATGTAGATGTATATGTGTTTGTAAATAAGCATTCATGGATGTATAGTTAATTATGCTAGGAATTTTTTCCTACTTTCAACTCTAAATCTGCCTTTCAAAATTTCCAGTCATTTTTATTCAACAAACGTGTTAAGTGAATACACAGGAGGTACATAGCCAAGTCTGACTTCAAAGACCTTTAAATCTAATTAAAGTGCATCACCTACTCACAATGAGATAACAGGATGTGATAATTTCAAATTAGAGTTTCAATCATTTTTACTAGGTTCCAGATTTACTCTACCTCTATTGCTTATGATATGACCTTAGTTAAACTTTTTAGATTATTCAGGACTTTATTTTCTCATCTGTAAATTGAATTTTTTTGGACTAGACTATTTCCAACAATAGGTTTTTTACTTTCAAAATATATGCAAAGATAATTTTCAACATTCGTCTTGTAAAACTTGATGTTCCAAGTTGTTTTTCCTTCCTTCTACTCCCACTCCACTAGACATCAAATAATCTGATACAGGTTAAACATGTGCAATTTTTCTAAATATAAATACTAGATTATTTTTAAGGTCTATTCCACCACCACTTCTATAACCAAATTATATAATTTGATTGAGAATTAAACAAAAAAATTAAGAATGAAATTTCTGATCTTAAGTGACTTACATAATAGCAGAATGTCAGGACAATAAGAATATATATTTGTAGGGAGCAATCTCAACTGAAAACAGGTAAACAATTGTATTTGCATTGAAAATATACTATTTCCTGAGAAAATCTTCTGCTATTATGTAAGTCACTTAAGATCAGAAGCATTTATAACATCTTTTGTATGCCAATGACTATGTTTAATATTAGAAATATAAAGAATATAAAAAATGAAAGAAAACAGAAAACATTCCCTATTTTCATATTGTTTGCATTCTATAGATGAGACCATAGCAAAATCTTCATATGTGTGTGTATATGTATATGTGTTTGTAAATAAGCATTCATGGATGTATAGTTAATTATGCTTAGGAATTTTTTCCTACTTTCAACTCTAAATCTGCCTTTCAAAATTTCCAGTCATTTTTATTCAACAAACGTGTTAAATGAATACACAGGAGGTACATAGCCAAGTCTGACTTCAAAGACCTTTAAATCTAATTAAAGTGCATCACCTACTCACAATGAGATAACAGGATGTGATAATTTCAAATTAGAGTTTCAAACAGCTTTGATAAGAAACATATCATTTTTATTTGGGAAGAAAATGGATGGTTAGAGAAGGAAATTCTAATGTCAAATATAGCACTGGAGCCGGACCACTAAGAAAAGTATTTAAATAGAAAAAGAAATAGCCAAAGGGTTCCAAGGCTTCATCGTAATTTGTGAAAGTGAACCAAACTCTAAGAGAAAGCAGGAGAAAGAGCCAAAAGTCTAGTGTACCATATTCCCATACTTCCCACAGGGCACTGTAATATAGATGTTTTCAAATATTCAAAGGGCTATCTTTTGGATGAGGGATTAGACTTAATCTGTTTGGCCCCAAAGGGCCAATCCAGGAATTGTGGGAGCAAACCCTGAAGATCTTAATTTAGATTTGCCTTCAGGATAAATCTTCTTAAAAAATAAGAGCTGGCCATAGATGGATGTCTAGAATAATAATCAGTTTACCAACCATGGAGATGTTCAATCAGAAGCTAAATAATTATTTTACAATATGTTACATTAAAGATTTTTTAAGGTATGGGCTACTTTGGATGGATACTGAAAATCTTTCTACCTCTAAAATCCTATGATATAAGGAGCTACAAACGGTCTTGGAGCAGAGAATTTGCATGGTCAGCACACATTAGGAAGGTTCTTTGGAACTGGTTTGAAGGGTGCTTTGAACACTGGAGAGATTTAAACAGAGTATGTGTATATTTATATAGGCAAAAATGATGATTCACTAGTGTATGGTTAGAAGTGGAGGCAAAGGAAAAAAAAATAGGTTAAATTTATCCAGGTGAAGATGGATGAATTTGACTTGACCTTTAAATGTGGGAGTTGAGAAAAAGGAAAGTATTAGAGATCATTAGATCTAAATTAGATTTGATTATAGAGAAGAATACATTTGTCATCAACAGAAATGGATAAAATGACAAAGGCATAGGTTTGGAGCACTGTTCTAAAGTATAATTTGGACAAATCAACATTCTTATGTCAGTATAATATTCTCAAAGAAAAATGAACTTCTAAAGAAATTTGAGTAGAGGGAATTCATTGAAGGTTTATAAGAAAACTACTTTTAAGTTCTATTATAGATAGAATTCTTCTGAGTATATGGAATACATGGTCTCTTCCCACTCTAAGCACCTATTGCCTGCTAGGCATTGGGATAAAGTGCTAGAGATTCAAAAAATGACAACAGATGGTCTCTGTCTTCTTAGAGACCAAAGTCTAATGGGACAGAAAGCAAATAAGAAAATATGTACAAATAAATCATTTGGAAGAAAAGAAATAGAATGAAAATATTTGGAAAAAGATTTCCTGTAAAGGATAAAATTTTGTTTGAACTTAGAGGCTCCAGAGAAGTCAACAGATGGATGAGGGAAAGAAGGAGAACATTACAGAATTCACTCAGAGAAAACGTTCACAGCTAGAGACAGAGAGTTTTATCTGAAGTTAGTGTCAGTCAATCACAGAGTAAATGGTAGAAAATAAATATTGAGAACAATGGAAAGTTGAATTGGAGGTCTAGGAACTAGACTATGAAGGACTTTGAATGACCAAGAGAATTTTGCATTTTGTCACTTTTATTGAGTATTGAGTAGGAGTTATTGATTCGTGATATTTATATGTAGTATTGGGAGTTTACATTTTGCTTTCATTTTTGATTGAATCCTAAAATAAACATAAATTAGATTCCCATAACTCCCCTAGATTTGGCTTGGTTTCTGGAGTCTGACAACTTGAACAGGAAATATAATCCATCTTAATTTGTATTCAGTTGGATTCCTTTATTATTCTATGCATTTTATTTCAGACATTTAAAACCATTATTCTGAGGTGTATACATACACACACACAGGGTTAAGAATGCCGCTTTTCCTCCTAGACAGATGTTTAATAGAGGGGTATTGTTGATTGGTGGAAAAACCATTATCTTTGTACTCAGATATGAGTCCTGAATCCATTTTTATAGTGTATTAATTATGTGCACTTGGATTAATAACTTAAATTAAAAAGTCCTATGGTTTTTCATTCAAAGAAGGATAACCATGACAATTGGAGCACTGATCTCATAATATGAGATGGCTGGGTGAGAAGTGTTTTGTATTCTGTACAGCAAGCTTTTAGAATCATTCCTGAAAGTTGGTTAAGTGAATCTGAAACTTTTATGAAACTTCAAGTCCCTTTTCTAAAGTGTATTATTCAGTTTTTATAAATAATTCCCCATACAATCTAACCTATGTATCTACTATTTCCAAGTCACATTTTTTTTTCGGAAAAGGAAACTTTGCACATAAAGGAAATATTGGCCAATGGAATCATTACTTCTTACAGCAAAGGGTGTCCTCTGTGGGGCCTTTTAATCTCTAACCTTCACAACAATTGCTTGTTCTGAGGTTTGCTTAGTTTCTTTTCCTTGTATTTGATTTCCTACGTGAGTTTTCATCTTTTTTTGTTGCAGAGATATCATTTTCCCATCTTCCTATGACGGGTACCACTGAGACTTGAGATTGATGTTTAAAAGTACAATGCATGATGAAATTAAGCTCAGTGGTTCAGTGTATCTTCAGAAATAGAAAGGAATATTTACTTCTCCATGAAATTGTTTCAATCACACAATCACTGCTAGGATCAAACAATATGCTCTCTTCCATTTCGAAAGTAGTGTTTTTAACACAGTCCTGGTGGGGAAACATTGTTCTACTTGCAACTTTCTGTTTGCTTCCAAGCAGAGCCTTTGTTTCTGCTAAACTATTAATATATCTTTTTATGACATCATTTTCATCCTGCCTTTTCTTTCCTTATTCCCTGCCTTCTGAGATGTCAGTTTCTTTGGATACAAGATAAGAGACTATTTCTATAGAGTGAGCAATCTTTTCATTTGAATAATAAAATTTTACTTATAATCAAATCTCACCATGTTGGGAAAGAGAAATCTTTCTTCCCCAAGTATTATTCTAGAATATGAAGCAATCTAAGGATAACTGTTTTTTTTTTCCTTACATTACTAAAACATTCTGACAACCAGTCATATCTCAATACACAGGTACTAAAGAGAAGAATGAGGTACAGGAAAAAAAAACACAGGATAGAGATTTTAGAGACTCAATTTTGCATTAACTAAGTGTACAATATTAGAATTATTAAACTTCTTTTCTTGCTTTTGCAAAATTATTGGCCAAACCCAGATGTCCTCAAATTTTCCTCCAAGATCTAAAATTCTATAATAAATATTTGATGGTTTCTTTTAGCTCCAACATTTGTTGTAAGGAATTACCCAACTTTGATATTATGTTCTACACTCTAAGGATCCATTCAGCTCAATCATCCAAGGTTTCTAGGTTATTGATCGATGGCGTTCAATTGTAAGTCTTTGGTTTGAAGTTGGATTCTTTTTTTTATCTCTTTTGGAATACAAACCTATTAGTGGTATTGTTATGTCAAGGTGTGTGCATGGTGTCATAATTCTTTGGACATTGTTTCCAATTGCTCTACAGAGTGGTTGAATGACTTCACAATTCCACCAACAATGCATCAATGCTTTATTTCCCCACATATCCTCCAATTTTTGGAGGAGATTTTTCTTTTTCCAATAATACTCAATAAAATAGGTATGTGGTATTACTTCAAAATTTTTTAAGTTGAATTTTTCCAATAAATAACAGTTCAGAACATTTTTAAGGCTATACATAATTATGATTACTTCTTTAAAAAAACTGTTCATACCTTTTGATCATTTAATAAATGGGGACTGACTTTCATTTTGTAGAAATTTTAATCAGTTCTTTATATGTTTAAGAAATTAGGTTTTTATCAGAGGAAATTTGCTTCATATTTTTTCCCCACAATGACTCTTTTTTAACTATACCCCCCATTTATTCTATTCTCTTTCCTTTTACCTCCTCAGAATGTTTTGTTTCTGACAAACCCTTCTGCCAATATTCTTTCCCTTCTACCCCTTTAACACATCCCTTGTTAGATCCTTCGTCTCCTACTTTCCTAAATATGATAAGACACATCTCTATATCCAATTGAAGGTGTATGCTATTTCCTCACTGAGTCAATTCAGATGAGAGCAAGTCTCACTCTTCCTCAATTCCCCTTCATGGTAAAAGTTTTTCCTTGTCTCTTTGAGTGATAATTTACCCTCATTCTAGCTTTTCATTTTTTTTCTTCCAGTACATATTTTTCTCAACTTTAATTTTATTTTTTAGATATATTCCTTCACATTTGATTAACAGATTAGTCCTCTGTATACATGCCATCTATCTGTCCTAATCATGAGAAAATTCTTATCTTCTTCCCATGTGGAAAAGCAAACAATTTAACGTTATTAAGTTGCTTATATTACCTGCTTATATATTTCTCTAGAATCTTGTATGTGAGTCAAATTTTCTATTCAGCTATCCTCTTTTTATCACAAAAGTTCTTTATTAAATTGAATTGTCATTTTCTCCTATGAAGGATTATACTTATTTCTATACTTATTTCTGCTGGATAGGTGATTCTTGGCTACAATCTCAGCTCCTTTGCCCTCCAAGATTTTATATTCCAAGTCCTTCTATTATTTGGTGTAGAAGCTGTTAAATCTTGTTTTAACCTGATTGTGATTTCACAGTAGTTGAAATATTTCTTTCAGATTCCTTGCAGTACATCTTTCTTGACCTGGAAGTTCTATAATGTTGACTATAAAATTACTGAAGTTTTCATTTTGGGATATTTTTCAGGAGGTGATTAATGAACTCCTTAAATTTCTGGTTTTAATCAGGTAGTTTTCCCTGACAATTTCATGACAGATGTTGTTGACTCTTTTTTTGATCAAGACTGAAGTAGTTTAAGAATTTTAAATTATCTCTCATGGATCTATTTTACAAGTCCTGTATGTTTTTCCCAAAGAGATATTTCATATTTTCTATTTTTCCCATTCTTTTGATTTTATTTTACTGTTTCTTGATTTTTCATAAAATCATTAGCTTCCATTTCCTCAATTTTAATTTTAAGGAATTATTTTCTCCAGTGAGTTTTGGTATCTCTTTTCCCATTTATCCAATTCTACTTTTAAAGGAGGTGTTTATACAGTGGGTTTCCCTCCCCTGCCAATTATGTTTTTTTTTTTGTTTTTTTGTTTGTTTGTTTGTTTTACCAATTGTACTTTTTTAGGAGTTTATTTTTTTTTAAGTGAATTATTGTGCCTCTCTTCCTCTTAGGCAAATTCTGATTTTTAAGGCATTCTTCAATCCTCACTGGCTTTTTGTACTTTATTATTTGGTCTAGGTTGTTTTTAAAGTGTTATTTTCTTCAGTATTTTCGTGTGTCTTCTTTACCAAACTGTTGACTTACTTTTCATTATTCTTTGCCTCACTCTCCTTTTTGCTTTCCAGTTTTTCCTTTACCCCTGTTTTTGAATTTCAAAGTCCTTTTTGGAGGTCTTCCATGGTCTGAGACAATTCCATAATTTTCTTGGAGGTTTTGGATATAGGAGCTTTGATTTTGTTATTTTCTGAGTGTTTTGATGTTTTTTTTTTTTTCCCTATGGCCAGAATCATTTTCTATTGTTTGCTCATTTTCTAACCTGTTTCTGAATTTTTAATTCTTTGTTAAAGTAGGGCTCTGCTTCCAGAGTGGAGGTGTTTATACATATTTTCAGAGAGATTTCTAGGGATGCATAAGTTTTCAGTTGTTTCAAAACAAGGTGATGTAAGGAGTAAGTAAAATGTAAAGATATAAGGAAAAGTGTGTTTCTTGCTCTCCTGCAAGAGCTTTGGTCTATGAGTAACCACAAGCATTGTATTATTCCTTAGCACTCTGGGAGGGGGGTCCCTATTTCATTGTGTGCAAGCTCTGGTGGGCTCATATACTCTTTCATAGTCCATGACTGCCACTCAGGAAAGCAATTTGGATCAGAGTATGGGCAAAGCAATAGAGTTCTTCCTCAGTGCTAGCAAAAAGACACCTGTAATCTCTTTGTAACCAGTAGTTTGACGCCCTTACTGTCTGTGGACTGGAAACTCCAGAAGCTGTCATTGCCACTGCTAATTTAGTGACTCCCAAGGTCTTTTCCTGGTCTGTTGGAACCAGAGTTCTGTTGGCATGAATTGTGTTGGGCTTTGCTCCATTCTCACTCTGGCATGACAACCTATTCTGCTGACCTAAGATATACTGGGCTGGAAAATTGTTTCATTTTGTCTTGTGGGTTCTAGTATTCTAGAATTTATTAAGAATAATTATTTGAAATCATTTGAAAGGGTTTGGGGGAGAGCTCAGAATAGTCCTTGCTTTTACTCTGCCATCTTGGTTTTACCTCCAAAGGTCTCTATTCTTACGTACTTCACATACTGATGTGTGTGTGGGGGGGGGAGGAGTTAAATGAGGTAACAAGAACAAAATAAGTATTTTTAAAAATTGCTTGCTAAATAAAATGTAATATAACTTATAAATTTATATTTACACACATATACATTTTACTGCAGTTAATTATCTGAAAAACAAACCATTTTTATGTTCTACTTCCCAACTTTGGAAACTGAAAAAAAAAATCAAGAACAATATTTTTTCTCCATTTAAGCAGTTCTTCTACTAAACATTCTTGGTACAGAAGACGAAACATGCTCTTGAAGGATTTTAAAATATTTTGTTTTAGTATTTGATTTTTATCATCATCTAATCAGTCTTCTAAGAATTTCTTAATCCTTTTTAATCTGAGAAATTGAAGAATTTTAAGATGAAATATTACTTGAAGTTAGCTATTAAACAGGTTAACCCAGAATTTTCTTCAGGAAAAAAAAAAGTCATTAGAAATACATAAAAATCATTCAGCACCTTTCATTGAGGTAGTGTGCGCACATTGGGGAATTATCAGCACTTTGTTTCTTATAACCCATTTAAAAATTTACTTTTTCTTCCTAATTAGGAATCACAATAAATCAATCAATAAACATTTATTTAACCTCTAAAATGTTCCAGGCAGTGTACTAAGCACTGTTTAGTCAGGTATATTCATTTCCATTTCTGAGACTTTGCATAAAGTTTGCAGATTCTATGCAGTTTTACAGTAGTGAGAAGGATGTGTTTAGTGCTGGTTGTACTTCATGATGGTATTTCTTGACAGTGGAAAATATAGGAATAAGTCAGAGACCTTACAAAATGAACCTTTATGCACAAAATTGAATCATCAAACTTGGTTTTGGATATAAGAACCCTGGATTTTTAAATCCAAATGTGTCACCGTCTTAGTATAAGATGTTAAATGTGTCGCACAATCAAAAGGAGATTCAACTTGATCATTTATAAAATGGGTAAATTGTTTATAGATCTAAAATGCTATGTGTCTTAGATTTTTTCATTCTATATTATGATTGATTTAATTTATTTGAGTTTATTTTTTCTCTTATTCCTAAAATTATTTAATTGCTGTAATAATTTGGCAACCGTGCTTAAGGATATTTGTTTTCTGTCCTGAAAAAATAAGAAGACAGTATAGTGTAGTGGAAACAGAGGACTTTGAAGCACAAACTTATCATAGATTCTAAATCTTGTGCTATTAATTTCTAACAATTCCACATGCATGCCCTACCCTTATTTAGCTTATTTCTAAAGAAGAGATATTATTGTAAATGATCTCTAAAATCTCTTCTGCTCCTAAAATCATAATTTTCCTATTAAAATATCTTAAATTCATGAAGAGAGAATGGAGCTCAGACATTCCATTACATAGTCAAATCTTGAATCCTGCATACATAAGCCACAGTCAACTCTTATTTTAAAAACCTTTAGTGACAGTAAATTTACTCCCCTTGCTCTAGACAGCATAATATATGAATAAATTAAATAGGAGCAACTGATCTAATCCCTACTTGTGCAAGAAGTAGAGCTCATATCATTATTTCAAATCTTCAAAGTAGCCATATTCTTATCAACATGGATATTCTCTCCTATGGGATGTAGAGCAACTATTTCATGTAACCCAGTAATCCCCAGCCAACCCTGTAAAATTTTTATATGTGCCTTTCCCTGCATGCTTCATAAAAAGAGCATATCCCTCATGTTCAAGACCTCTCTCTGTTTTCAATATACATGTCACTTATAACACAAATATATGTGCATATGATTATAGATGTATTGATAGATGGATAGGTAGATAAATACATAGATATAAACATAAATGCATATATATATATACATATATATATATATATCTTATTAATGGCAGTGCAAATTTTGGTCTATTTCATTAGAAGTAATTAAATTCAAATGACATATTTTTTCACAATTAGCAAACTGAGCATTAGAAGATATTTTAAACAAGGACATACAGGCAGTGGGAATACTAAAATTTAAATCTGTGTCACGTGACTTATAATCCAGTGTTCTTCCCACCTTAACATTTTGTCACTATCTTCTCAGTGTTACTTTTCTACATGACATTTTTTTGTCCTACAATGCTTTATAACATGTTACTCTACTTATTCCTACTATAACTTGGTTCCCTTCAGTTTGGATTCTGTGATTTTTTCAGTGCTTGAGGATTTGAAAGAATACACTTGGATGTAGTCATCTTAAAACAGTCATGTCTATAGCTACACAATGGTTTGCATATTAGGTTGCTTTAATGTCACTCTTGCTTCTAGATAAAAGGTGATTAAAGAAATAGTCCATTTAAACTCAAGATTTATGATGAAACTAAGATGATGATGTTGATATCCAAGATTAGAAATTATGATTCAATTTCCTATATTGGGAAACTCACTTTCTGATCATATATATTCATTGCTGAAGGCAATTTGATTGTTTAAAGAACACGTTTCTTGTATTCTTCTTTGTATTTTAAATAAAAACTCGAAAGCCATCTATAGTCACAAGAAAAAAAAAGTTCTAAATTACTATTTATTGACAAAATGTAAATTAAAACAACTCTGAGGCATCATTACCGGAAAAAGATGATAAATGTTGGACAAGATGTGGAAAAACTGGGACATTAATGCATTGTTAGTGGAGTTGTGAAATAATCCAACCATTTTGGAGAGCAATTTGGAACTATGCCTATAAGGCTATAAAATTCTGCATACCCTTTAACTCAGCAGTACCACTACTGAATCTATATCCCAAGGAAATTTTTAAGGAGGGCCTTTGCTCATGAACCCACATGTGCAAAAATATTTAGAGTAGCTCTTTTTGTGGTAGCAAAGAATTGGAAAATGAGTAGATGCCCATCAATTGGGGAATGATTGAACAAGTTGTGATATATGAATATAATGGAATATTATTTTTCTATAAAAAATGATGAACAAGATGATTTTAGAAAGGCCGGAAAGATTTACATGAACTGATGTTGAGTAAAGCAAGCAGAACCAGGAATACATCGTATGCAATAACAGCAAGAATGTGTGACCATCAACTATGAAATACTTGTTTTTTCTCAGCAGTTCAGTGATCCAAAGGAATCCCAATAGACTTTGGAGAGAAAATGCCATCTGCATCCAGAAAAAGAACTAAGGAGATTATATATAAATCAACACATTCTATGTTCACTTCTTTTTTCCATTTTTCTTTTATCCCTCCCATGTTTTTTTCTCTTTTCCTCTGATTTTGTTCTGCCAACATGATTCATAAAACAATGTGTATTAAAAATAAATATATTTTAAAAATAAATAAATAAAAATCCAAAGAAGGTAATCTTATTAACTTCCCTTAAATCATAAAGTATCATAATATTCACATACAAATAAATAAATAGCTACTTGCTTGCAAACATAACATATGTGCAGACACAATGTAAATTGTTTTGTATGTATTCTATTTTTGAGCTATTGTTAAATCTAGTTAACAGAAAACTCTCTAATCATTTGAGAAATCAAGAAGAAATATGATGATTACCATCAGGATAAAATCTCTTTAGTTTTCTAGATCAAGGGGTATATTCTGAATTCTCTGGGAGGAAAAATATAAAGGAAGGGAGATTTAGATTATATATAAAATAAACCTTTCTCACTCTTTAATTTGCTGTCTATAATACTTACAATTCCACAAATATTCTTTTAGTGCATTTGATTTTCTCTCCATTTTGATTTAATATGTTAGATGCAATCTGAAAGATACTGCTAGTTGTACAGAATGGGAATGCAGATCTGAAAGAAGAATTAAAACAACATATAGATGATGAGAACATAGAAATTATGAAAGAAGTCATAGCATTGGGGAAAAAATGAACTGTTTAAACACTTCCTAATATTTAGCAATAATACTTAAGGAGAATGATTTCAATTTTTATTCCTATAACATTTTAAGGCTTATAAAGTCCCTTCACATTTAAAGCCTCTGTAAGATGTTACTGAAATATTTTGACAAAATATTTTTCCCTCTCCTAGACTACTACCTACTTACATGGTGGAAATCACCAGTTGAATCCTCATAAGTATTTGAAATCCAAATTCTGGCCTGTAACAAAAGAAAATCAGCAAGTTGAGATTCTGTAGTCCAGTGTTTTTATTTTATATAAATAGAATTTCAATAGGCAAGGGGTGATGCAATCCTTTCTGTAGCCAAATAAGCCTATTAGTGTTTCATTTTATACGGCAATTCATTTCCTTCTTTTGTCTTTCCACAAATGGTGTTTTACCATTTTCCTTCAAAAAGGATTCTGATATGCTTCTCTTCCTTGTAGAATACACAGCTTTCTTCAAAGCATAGTTCAGACAATCCATCTTTCAAGTGTTATTTCTTGATCTTGATACTCTTATTTACCTAGTTATTAATATTTTCAGATTCAAATTGTTTTCATTACCATATTTACATTATTTCTTCTGTACAAACTAGATCACTCCAGTTTTATAAAAGCATGTTGATGAAAGATTCATCTTTGTCATCTTTACCTAATATCTTGCAAAATAGCATATTTAGCATAATTACTCTTGAAACGAATTAAGTTTACAAAGTGACCTAGATATTTAGTGAGAAGAAGATGGAATTGGAATTTCATTTTCTGGCAGCTCATTGTTCTTTTATTGAAGTAAAATCTCCCTCTCTTTCTGTGTATATATATATATATATATATATATATATATATAATATATATATATATATATGTGTGTGTGTGTGTGTGTGTACACATATATATGTGTATGATATATACATACAAATATATACATATGTGTATGAGACACACTATACATATGCATGTATACATATGTATATGTATAAGTATGCACTATCTCTCCATGTGTCTATCTATCTATTTCTCAAGGAAAGGAAAAGGGGAGGGGAAGGAAAGGAAAGGAAAAGGGGAGGAGAAGGGAAGAAAAAGGGGAAGGGAAGGAAAGGAAAGGAAAGGAAAAAGGGGAGGAGAAGGGAAGAAAAAGGGGAAGGGAAGGAAAGGAAAGGAAAAGGGGAGGAGAAGGGAAGAAAAAGGGGAAGGGAAGGAAAGGAAAGGAAAAGGGGAGGAGAAGGGAAGAAAAAGGGGAAGGGAAGGAAAGGAAAGGAAAAGGGGGAAGGGAAGAAAAAGGGGAAGGGAAGGAAAGGAAAGGAAAAGGGGGAAGGGAAGAAAAAGGGGGAAGGGAAGGAAAGGAAAGGAAAAGGGGGAAGGGAAGGGAAGGGGACGAGAAGAAAAGGAAAGGAAAAGGGGAAGTAAGGAAAGGAAAAGAAAGGGGAAAGGAAGTAAAGGAAAAGAAAGGGGAAAGGAAGTAAAGGAAAAGAAAGGGGAAAGGAAGTAAAGGAAAAGAAAGGGGAGGGGAAGGAAAGGAAAGGAAAAGAAAGGGGAAAGGAAGTAAAGGAAAAGAAAGGGGAAAGGAAGTAAAGGAAAAGAAAGGGGAGGGGAAGGAAAGGAAAGGAAAAGAAAGGGGAAGGAAAGGAAAGGAAAAAGGGGAGGGGGAGGAAAGGAAAGGAAAGGAAAAGGGGGAAGAGGAAGAAAAGAAAGGAAAGGAAAAAGGGGAGGGAGAGGAAAGGAAAGGAAAGGAAAGGAAAAGGGGAAGGGAAGGGATCTGGGAGGAATCCATTTGTTTATATGAGGCCTGAACACACCCCGAGGGAGACTAGCACATGATAAATATTTTGCCCACACCAGGCACTTCATAATTACTACCAGACTCTTAATCAATGTTCTACAGTCACTAACAGTGTATAACTATATTCATGTCCTTGTTGAAGTACAGAACATTCTGTGCATAAAATATAGATGTATATATACTTTTTTTTTTTCATCTCACTCTCCTTGGAGAATTGATGTACCATCCCGTTCTATTAGAATTTTCTTGGGAACATTTAAATTATGTTGATTCAGTGATGACTAAACGAAAGCACAGTTGTTTGGCAAGGTTAAGTTCTTTGACCTCACTTGCTCATAAATCCCCATATAATGTTGATAAATTATGATATTGATGCCCTGGCTTCTCATTAAGCACAGAGGTTGTGCACAGCTATAGGACTTGCCATTGGAACTGACAACCACTTGCTGTCTAATACATAAAGTTTGATCTTTTGAACATAAAATGGCAAAAAGTTCAAAATTCTAACATATCATTAGTGAGATGGACTTGTTTGAGTGAACTGTATTGAATATATTATTTAAATGACAGTATGTCTGAGTAGGGGACATTAGCTTGTGAGTGATAATGCTGGTGTTTCTTTCCTTATTTTTGAATCATATTGCCAAAACTGTGTATATCTGTACAAAAGAAGGTAATAATAAATCAGATGATTATACCTATGGTACATATGTGTGTATATGTATATATATACATTATGCACATATATACAGAGATGTACACTATGCATGTATACATATATATGTGCTTATTCATACCAACAGCATGAAGATCATCTTGCATAATCAATAGAGAACTAACACTGACGGTAAGAGGTGATGAGTTCATATCATATGTCAATTGTGTAATCTTGAGCAAGTCATTTATTTATTCCCTTATATAACCCTTAAAACTGTAAAAAGACAAAGAACTTGCTAAACTGCACTGGTAGGGGGGAAAACATCCTCTATAGAGCACTTCCTAAGCTAATAAATTTCTAAATTAAATATTTATTCCTTTTTTTTTTTTTTTTAAAGCACACAGTGCTTGCCAATGTTCATATTATTTATGGCATAAAATCTAAATGTTATTTATAAAGCTTTAAAACATATCCATAAAATTTCCTGTATCTTAAGACATTAAACAAAGAAAACAAGGACATGGAAGTCTAAAAGGAAAACACATGAAATCCCAAGAGGAATAAGTAAAGGTTCTTGAAAGAGGTAAAAATGATGACTTTACGATGAATATATGTCATATATATGTAAAAATAGTAGGAAATTATGGAAAAAATAATGGACCTGATGTCAAATGACCTGGTTTCCATCCGAACCTTTAAATACCAGGGTAAGTCAACTTATCTATTTGGGCCTCAGTTTTCTCATCTGTATAATGAGAGGGTTCAACGTATGGTATATATGATTTGTTAAAGTTCTGAGTCTCAAGTCCTCCGAATACTAAGATAGATGAATTAAGACCTTCATTGGTAGAAGAAGTAGCTAGACCAATAATGCCCTACATTGATGATATCCCAAATGATATCGCAGAGTCCAAATTACATAAAATCCTTTCCTATTCTTTTCCTGACTAGGAAATGAACCCGAGCATTATGAATTTATATGGAGAAACACAAAGTCTGACATGTCCCATTGACCTGAGAAAAGTTTTGCTAAGGACCTTAGGAGAAAAGAGTGCCTAAAAAATGGAAGCTATGTGCAGTGTATAGAGCACTGACCCTGGAGTCAAGAGTATCTGAGTTCAAATCTGGCTTAGAGACTTACACTTTCTAGTTGTGTGACTCTAGGCAAGTCATTTAAGCCCAGTTGCCTGAACAGCAATAACATTGTCATTAATAAGGACATTTTAATTACCATCACTATCATGATTACAGACATTTATTCTCCTACCTTCTATTCTTCAGCTACTTTGCTGCCCAGATTGGAAATAACAACCTGGTGAACTTAATCTTTATAGTGGTAGAACTCTAACCATGAAGACTCCAAGGTCATAAATGTTGACTGTTTCATATTTAGCCTATGCTAGATGTTCCCTATGCTTTCAGCTTTCTGTTTTCTGGTTTATTTTCTTTATTATCCCTCTCCTTCCTATCATATTCTGGAATTATCGTCAAACCAAAATGTTCTGTGACTAAAAAGGGTGTGGTAGTTTGGTTCTCTATTCCTGAAGTTTTCCAAACCAAAATATCCATCTCTTGTAAATACTTCACTGTATGTTTTTTGTTCCACCCTCATTACAATATAAGATCTATGAGGAAAAGGCAAACTTCACTTTAAAAATAATATTCCCATTATTGTTCGGTAAGAAATGACCAACAGGATGATTTCAGAAAGGCCTGGAGAGACTGACATGAACTGATGCTGAGTGAAATGAGCAGGACCAGGAGATCATTATATATTTCAACTACAATACTATATGGTGATCAATTCTGATGGACCTGGCCATCTTCAGCAATGAGATGAACCAAATCGGTTCCAATGGAGCACTAATGAACTGAACCAGCTACACCCAGTGAAAGAACTCTGGGAAATGACTAAAAACCATTACTTTGAATTCCCAATCTCTGTATTTTTGCCTGCCTGCATTTTGGACTTCCTTCACAGGCTAATTGTGCAAAATTTCAGAGTCCGATTCTTTTTGTATAGCAAAAAAAATGGTCATGTATACTTAATTTGTATTTAATTTATACTTTAATATATTTAACATTTATTGGTCATCCTGCCATCTGGGGGGGGGGGGAGAAGGAGGGGGAAAATTGGAACAAAAGGTTGGCAATTGTCAATGCCAAATTACCCATGCATATAACTTGTAAATAAAAAGCTATTAAAAAATAATATTCCCAGGTCCTAGCAAACAACACTTGCCATATTTAAGTCCTCAATAAATCAAATTGCATTCATTTATTCATTGATAGGATAAATAAAGGTTAGGGATGGTAACCTAAGCATGACAAAATAGGTTGGACAGATCATGTATGCTAAGCTATTTCAACAGTTCAATAGATACTCTAGATTTATTGATGTTGTCATTATCTACACTTAATAAACTATTATTGGTAAGGAAACTCCCTTTATTTAACCAGATTAATGATCCTTTCAGAAATTTGATTTTTAGGACATTGACAAATTAAATGCTTTACCTAGAGTCACATAATTAGTATGTGTTAAAGCAAAGACTTGAACACAGTACTGCTTCTCTCCTGTAATAATAGTTTTCTAGACACAGATATTCCCAATGAGAAGCTAGTTAATTTTGTGGCTAGAGAACCAATCTTAGAATGACTTGAAGTTACCTTCTCTCTCAGAAAATTATCAGGTGGTTGGCCTTGGGAGAGTAACATATTTTTCATTTTCATTTTCCTTATCTACAAAATTGTTATAATGTCATTTTCTCTCAAAAAATGTTGTGTGGATTAAATAGGATTTTTTCTATACATATATATAATGCTGCAAATTTTTGAATTTTGAATTGAATAAATATTTGAATATATATTAACTATTTTTAGTTATGAACCTTATTATTTCATAAACTCATTAAATGATTTTTTTTTTTTTTGCTGAGTTGTTGGAATCCTTACTAACTGCTAAGTAATTAGAGTTGATCTAATCTTACAAGAAGTTGTTTTGGCCAGAACCTGAAACAAGGTACTAAGTAGAACTAATCAAGACAAGGCTTGTGTTCCCACCTTTACTCATTGGACTCCACAAGTGTGCTAGCTTCACAAAGTACACTTTCTAACTTCAAGAGAGTTCACACCTCCCTTAAAGTCATTGGGCCAGAGAGCACTATGGGAGAAAACCCATAATCCCATTCTCTCAGAAGAGGCAGATAAAAAGCCAGCGATGAAGGATCTATGGCAGAATACATTTTTTCCTCTTGGCTGGCTGATCGCGCTAGACTCGAGAGAAACGACTCTGCTGCAGAGAACACTTTTGACGGACTTCAGTGGAGCTACGCCAGAAGCCCTCTCTCCGCGGCAAATTGGTGGCTGGGCCCCCCAGAAGGAGATAAGAGAGATCTTCCATCTCTGTTGGAGGCAGAAGAAGGCAGAGGCAGAGGCTGAAGGACAGAACCTTTGGATTTGGAGACAGCCGAAGGGCTCTAAGCCTCTAAACCGGCTGTCCTCTGAGAACAAACTCCAACATTTGAACTCTAACATTTGGCGCCCAAGCGTGGGAACCAAGGACCCTACTTTCACTGAAGAAGTCTCCAGTGACCAGGAACTGAGTGAGTACAACCTTTTTTGGCTGAAATGGGACAGATCCTAGGTAAAGATTCTCCATCCCCCACCCCACCCCAGACCCACCCAAGAGTGGTGCTATAGAAAGCCTGCTTAAGCTGATAGAAGATCAAGGGCTACTTGTAACTTGGGGACAGACAGCTAGACTTCTGGCTACATTAAAACGCACCTCCCCTTGGTTCTTAGAGGAAAAGCAAATCTCTCTAAAAAACTGGGCATTGGTTGGTCAACAGATGTCTGCATATAACAATGAAAACGGTCCTCATTCAGTTTCCATTGCAGTGTTCTATTTATACAATACAATACAGATGGCCTTAAAATACCAGGATATCCAAAGGGGGAAGCCTGAGATAAAGGAGGAAGACAAAGAACAGATTAATGGCCATATCCCCACAGGGCAGGGAGACTTAAGTGAGGCTCAAGGGTGGGGTGAATCTGAGGCAGCCTCAGCCCCACCTGAGGAGCAGGTAATTGACTCTCCTTCATCAACTCCACCCTCCGGGATGGAGGGAGGAGGAGTAGTGAGGGGGGGCAGTGACAGCACCAGCACCTCCCCCCCAGCATCTAGCACCTTCCCCCCAGCATCCAGCACCTCCTCCCCAGCATCCAGCACCTCCCCCCCGGCATCCAGCACCTCCCCCCCAGCATCCAGCTGCTCCTTTGAGTAGATTGCAAAAGGGACTAATTAAGGCCAGAGAAGAAGGGAAAAATGTATTAGAATTTCAACACCACATTTTTCCTGTAATTCAACAGTTTAATTCTTCAGGTCAAGAAAGTAGAAGATACTCACCTTTTGATATAGAAATCCTCAAAGACCTGAAAAAAGCTTGCACTCTTTATGGGGCTACATCAGCTTATGTTAAGATGCTATTGCAAAATTTGTCTTTTGAAATCTTGACCCCTAATGACTGGAAATCGATAGCAAAAATATGCCTAGAACCTGGACAGAACTACTTGTGGCTTTCTGAATATAGTGAGCTCTGTAGGATACAAGCCCAACAAAATATTCAAAGTGGAGTTCATACTGCAATCACCTGTGACCTACTAACAGGTACAGGTCCTTATGCAGATGTCGCAGCACAAATTGGTTATTCTGTAGCAGCATATCAGCAAATTGCTGATAATGCTATCAAAGCGTGGGCTTCTCTTCACAATAAAGATGACAAAGGGGGGGCCTTCACAAAAATAACACAAGGGCCAAATGAACCCTTCGCTGACTTTGTGGGACGCTTGCAGACAGCTATCATAAGAACAAATGGAGAAAATGCAATAACAGACATCTTGATAAGGCAACTTGCTAAGGAAAATGCTAATGAGGTTTGCAGAAGAATTATACTAGGACTGCGCAAGGATGCTCCTTTAGAGGAACTCATAAGACGCTGTGCCACAGTGGACACAGGTGCCTTTTATAGCCAGGCTATGATGCAGACTTCCCAAAATCCAAACATGAGAAGACAGAATCCCTCTTGGCAAGGGACTTCCAGAGAGACTCGTAGATGCTTTCAGTGTGGAAAAGTAGGACATCTGAAAGCTCAATGTTGGTATAGAGATAGAATGGGAAGACAAGGTGGGAGAACAAGACCCCAAACCCCATGTCCAAAATGCAACAGAGGCTTCCATTGGGCCTCAGAATGCAGACAGATTCAGGGAAACGGGATGAGGGGCCCAGCCCCAGGGCCCAAGGCAAAAAACACTTGGGGCATGATGGCAGCCAATGGTGCACCCAGAGAGTGCCTAGAAGTCCAGTACCCAGACATGACCAATCAGCCAGAAAGCCATATAATGGGAGAAGGGGATTACACAGTCAACCAGCCAGGAAGCAACCTGATGGCGGAAGGGAATTACAATTGGGGAGAATAGAGCTGTATGCAGCTGGAACAACTGAGATACCCCCTGGAGAGGTGAAATCTGTTCCTCTCCAGCCTATGGATCCCCTACCTCCAGGCACAGTAGGCTTGACCATTTCACCTCCTTGTATGTACAAAACAGTGTCTATCCACACACTGATGTGGGAAACTGGGGAATGTGTAGATAATATCCCAGTCACTAATACAGGTAGTCAATGTGTGACTTATCACCCAGGAGACGTAGTAGCATCAGGGTTACTCATACAGAATCCTAATAAGCAGCCTCGTGATAGTCACCCAGGTTCTGACTCCAGACCACAAAAACCAGAAATATACTGGACAGCAGCAGTAACGGCTGACCGACCTATGCTCACTATCTATATAAATGGCCTACCATTGGAAGGATTGGTAGACACAGGTGCGGATCGTACAGTTATTAGAGGTGCCAGTTGGCCCAGTCACTGGCCAAAGATTAAAGCAGATACCTATATGTCTGGAGTAGGAGGATCAATAGCAGCTGAAGTTAGTGCTGCCCCTATGAGATGGACTTTTGAAGGCAAAACAGGAGTTTTTACTCCTTTTATAGTTGAAAAAATCCCCATCAATCTGTGGGGAAGAGACGTTTTACAACAATTGGGGTTAAAAATGAGTACTTCGGTTTTTTAAGCAGGGCTGCTGTTGAAGGCCTGCCAACACTTTCACCTATTCCTATCCAATGGAAAACTGATACACCAGTGTGGATAGAACAGTGGCCCTTAAGTAGCGATAAAATTCAGGCCTTATTAGATATAGTACAGGAGCAGCTTGAACAAGGGCATTTACAACCTTCTCTAAGTCCTTGGAATTCACCAGTGTTCATTGTAAAAAAGAAATCGGGAAAATGGAGGATGCTCACTGATTTAAGAAAAGTGAACGAACAGATGGAAACTATGGGAACTCTTCAGCCTGGACTTCCATCTCCTACTCAGCTTCCTAGAGAATGGCCTCTTTGGGTTATAGACATCAAGGATTGTTTCTATTCCATTCCTGTGGATAAGGAGGATATGAAGAGATTTGCCTTTTCGGTGCCCAGTGTCAATTTAGCTGAGCCTTATAAAAGATATGAATGGACGGTTTTGCCACAGGGTATGAAGAACAGCCCCACTATGTGTCAAATGTATGTTGCTGCTGCTCTTGCTCCAATAAGAAAAGCATTTCCAAAAGTTATGCTATTACATTATATGGATGATATATTGGGATGTGCACCGGAGGAACAAATTCTAGAAGCATGTCTACAAAAAACCATAGAAACACTAAGATACTACAAACTTCATATCGCTACAGAAAAAATTCAAAGACATGCTCCTTTTCAATATTTAGGATATGAAATATATCCTAAGGCACTTACACTACAAAAACTGTCTTTAAGAATAGAGAGGTTGAACACCTTAAATGATTTCCAAAAATTAATAGGAGATATCCAATGGATGCGTCCAGTATTAGGTTTAACTACCAATCAATTACAACCCCTATATGACATTTTAAGGGGAGACACTGCTTTAAATTCACCACACCAGCTTACAAAAGAAGCTCAAGAGACCTTGAGAGAAGTTGAACTGGCTTTATCCAATGTAGTTGAGAGAGTAACTCAAAAACCCTTGGAAATATCAGTTTTTGCTACGAAAGAAGCACCCACAGCAGTCCTTCATCAAGGAGACAGTGTGATAGAGTGGGTGAACCTCCCAGCACAACCAGAACAAAGCCTTACGCCTTACCCAGTGCTTGTGGCTAGGATTCTATTAAAGGCCATTAAGCGAGCAGTACAATTATCTGGGACAAGACCTGACAAGATATATACCTTCTATACAAATGCACAAATTAATGTATGCTGTGAAACCATCCCAGAGTGGCAGATTTTATTGGCCATGGCTCCAAATTTTGCACATGGATCTCCATTAAAGATAATCAGACTACTGCATAATTGGCAATGGATTTTTGAAGAGAAGGTTTCTAAGGTTCCTCTTGAAGGACCAACCATCTTTACAGACGCAGCCAAACAAAATATTTGTGCTGTATACTCTCATGATCTAACCGTAAAAAGAGTAGTCAGAACTCCTTTTCAGTCCACTCAGCAGAACGAATTATATGCGATCATGCTAGCTCTCACTTATTACCCAGGCAACATAAATATAATATCTGATTCAGCCTATTCAGTAGGTGTGGTACAAAGAATTGCCACAGCCCAAATAAAATTTGCAGCTTCTAATATATATCAGCTCTTTAAGGAACTTCAAGAGCAAGTGAGAAAGCATCCAGGAAAGATTTATATCCTGCATGTCCATTCACATAGTGGACTTCCAGGTCCTATTTTTGATGGAAATTCAAAGGCAGATAGCCTTTTAACTATGTTGGCCAGTACTCCTTTATTTCAGGAGGCCCAGGAATCCCATTCTAAATACCATCAGGCTGCTCGAGCTTTGCGTTTACAGTTTGGGATTACAAAAGAAGAAGCTAGGAGCATAGTGAAAAGCTGTACAGCTTGCCTTCCCTTCCTAGCTCCTACACTGCCTCCAGGGAAGAATCCTCGTGGTTTGAGACCCAATGAAATCTGGCAAATGGATGTGACTCATTATAAATCTTTTGGTCGTCTGTCTTTTATCCACGTTGTGGTAGACACCTTTTCAGGATTCACTTTTGCCATACCAGCAGCAAAAGAGACAGCCCGAGTGGTCACTGAATTCCTCATTCAAGCATTCGCAATTATGGGTGTGCCACAAGAAATAAAAACAGATAATGGACCGGCATATACCTCCAAACATTTTGAACACTTTTGTGCACAGTATAAGATTTTACACACTACTGGCATACCCTTCAATCCTCAAGGTCAAGCAATAGTAGAAAGAAGAAACAGAGACATTAAGACACTCCTCCAAAAACAAAAGAAAGGGGGAGCCACGGGTAACCCTAGAGAACTTCTAAATTTAGTTCTCTATACCATTAATTTTTTAATCTTTGATAAAGATGCACTGGCTCCGGCAGACAGGTTTTATAACCCACCAGAAGAGCAGTGTCCAGTGCGAGCAGCTCCACTATCTTTAGATAATCGCCAGGTGATGTGGAGAGACCCAGAAAGTGGTGAATGGAAGGGACCAGATAGGCTAACTGCTTGGGGGAGAGGATTTGCTTGCATCTCTACAGGTGGAGAAGGAATCAGATGGGTGCCTACGAGCCGCATTCGCCTTGTCCATCGCAGAAAGATGGAGCAGACCCTTGAAACAAAGGAGAAGACCCAAGAAATATCAGGTGGTTCTGTTGCTGATTGTGCTCACAAGAATTATTAGATTCCTGGCACATGAACTAATGGACAATGGAATCCTATTGGACTGTTTCTAGGACTTATGGACATGTGTAAATTTTCAGATTGATTCTTGTTATTTGTTACATTACTACTAGCCTGTGTTATATTGCTATGTGCTCATGTAAATTATGTATAATGCCTCCCATATTGATGGATTTATGTATACCATGTATATCTGTTACAAAGTTCTGGCCCATATTGATGGATTTATGTGTACCCCCTCAGAAACCCCCTATGTTTTAAAACAAAAGAAAGGGGGAGATGTTGGAATCCTTACTAACTGCTAAGCAATTAGAGTTGATCTAATCTTACAAGAAGTTGTTTTGGCCAGAACCTGAAACAAGGTACTAAGTAGAACTAATCAAGACAAGGCTTGTGTTCCCACCTTTACTCATTGGACTCCACAAGTGTGCTAGCTTCACAAAGTACACTTTCTAACTTCAAGAGAGTTCACACCTCCCTTAAAGTCATTGGGCCAGAGAGCACTATGGGAGAAAACCCATAATCCCATTCTCTCAGAAGAGGCAGATAAAAAGCCAGCGATGAAGGATCTATGGCAGAATACATTTTTTCCTCTTGGCTGGCTGATCGCGCTAGACTCGAGAGAAACGACTCTGCTGCAGAGAACACTTTTGACGGACTTCAGTGGAGCTACGCCAGAAGCCCTCTCTCCGCGGCAAATTGGTGGCTGGGCCCCCCAGAAGGAGATAAGAGAGATCTTCCATCTCTGTTGGAGGCAGAAGAAGGCAGAGGCAGAGGCTGAAGGACAGAACCTTTGGATTTGGAGACATCCGAAGGGCTCTAAGCCTCTAAACCGGCTGTCCTCTGAGAACAAACTCCAACATTTGAACTCTAACACTGAGTCAATTGGGGTTAAGTGACTTGCCCAGGCTGGCACAGCTAGGAAGTACTAAATGTCTGAGGCGTATTTGAACTCAGGTCCCTCTCAGTTCAACCAGATTTGAACTCTGGTCCTCTATTCACCACACTATCTAGCTGCTCCAAAGGTACTCTTTAGAAAATTCAAATAATAATACATCAAATCCCCATCCTGTGTGATTCTTGCCCATGTTATTCCCATATTACATTGAGGATCCACTGTGCTTGAGACTTTTTTTAACATTGCATAATTCCACAATAGAGTACTAGAACTTGTCTGATTTTCTATCAATACAACTCCATATTGAGATTTGACAAAAGAGAAAATTTATCTTTCTAACTTTGATAATTTTTGTTCCAATTTATTTATAATTATTGATGCTATTAATGAAATTGTAATATCTTGAAAATACTATGAATATTGAAATGCTAAATGAAAACATAATTATCAAATATAGAGAATTATA
This sequence comes from Antechinus flavipes, assembly GCF_016432865.1. Classification (NCBI taxonomy): domain Eukaryota; kingdom Metazoa; phylum Chordata; class Mammalia; order Dasyuromorphia; family Dasyuridae; genus Antechinus; species Antechinus flavipes. Next base: position 12,376,177 of record NC_067399.1, on the reverse strand, counting down.
TTTTTCTTTAAATATTTTTTAATCAAATCTGTGAGATTGTAATTTTAAAGCATATTTCTTTGTGTAATGAAACATTAGATATGGATAAATGATACTTTTGAAGTTAGACATTTAAATATTTTTCCTATAAATCTTGGACTGTATTCAGACATGACCAGAAAATATTCTCTAAACCTCAGGTTCTTCATTTTTGAAAGTAAAGTTAAATCATTCAACCTTGGCAGTCTATTCTACCTTTATATCTATGACCTTATGTTCCTACCTGATGTCTTTAAATTAATTCATTAAACAATTATTCGATGATTGTTATTTACAAGGAAACAAGTTGACTATTAAGAATAAAAGGTCAAAAAATAAAATCAGTTCTGCCATCAAGGAATTTACATTAATGTTCTTTGAGGTTGCAGTGTGTTTGTATATTTATTACAAACAAAACAAAGACAGCTTGTATTCTCTATGTATTGTGTTTAGTTGTATGATTAGTAGAGAAGACTTTGCTATTAAAAAAATAATATATAGAAGTCAGACTATTTCATTTGCTAATGATATTATCAGTATATGTATAAATTATTCTAAGAAAAAACTTCATAATCCAATTCTCCCTGTGTAACAAGAGAACTGTTTGGTTCTGCACACATATATTGTACCTAGGATATACTGTGAAATATTTAACATGTAAAAGCCTGCTTGCCATCTAAGGGAGGGGGTGGAGGGAGGGAGGGGAAAAATCAGAACAGAAGTGAGTGCAAGGGATAATGTTGTAAAAAAAAAATTACCCAAGCATGGGTTCTGTCAATGAAAAGTTATAATTTTGGAAAAAAAAAGGAAATAAATATTAAATTATGAAAAAAAAGAACTTCATAGAACTGAGAAAGTAATCATGTTGATCATGTATTTTTTCAAATAATTATCATTTGGGGTTTATGTGCATAAGTATGATTGTATATGGGGGGAAAAAATTCTGTCACTTAAGGATTCCTGGTGCTCTTTGTTCTCTATAATGGAATACAACAGTCTCCAAGGAATCAACTATGTAGAGGATCCAAGTGGCAATGAAGAATCACATTCACCCTATTTCCAATAAGGATAGTTGTTCAATTCACATAGTAAGGTGTGAAGACAGAGTTAGCACCCTGGATACCTTAGAATCAGTCGGAGTCAGGATAAGCAAAAGTCTTTGGTCTTTATTCTTGGTCAAAGTGAGAGGAATGGACACAGGAATCTCCACACCTCTCTTCTTTGTCTCCCACCCAAAAGTAACTCTGGCTTGTTTTCTCCACCCTCTAATCCCTCCTACAGTTCTCTGTATACACCAACAGATTGAGCCAGCACAGAATAGTCGGGTGGGCCATTTTCCAAGCATATGCCAATAGAGTATTGTCCAATAAGTAATTAGCCTTTAGTGCTCCATTGTCCAAGTGCATCTACTCAGAATTTCAGCCTTTACAGTAAGGGGTGTTATTAATGTGATGTATGACCAGAAATAGGAAGGAATTGGGCTGATCATGTGGTAAGAATAAGACATAACAGGTGGATGCACATACTGTCACAATGGTAATGAAATATATTTAAATTTTATTTTTAAATTTAAATTTAAGATGATTTACCTGAATTCAGTGTCTTCTCTCTGCTATTACTTACAATGTACCTAGTATAAGCTTTAGTTATACTTAATTTTTCATGTTGTCTGTCGCATTACACTGTAAGCTCCTTGAGAATCGCAACTCTATTTATGGGTATGTGTATGTTTCTCTGTTTCTATCTCTGTGGTTTCTCTGTGTGTCTCCCTCTCTTACTTTCTCTGTCTCCGTGTCTCTGTCTGTCTGTCTGTTTCTCTGTGTGTCTGTCTGGTTCTGTGTGTATGTGTGTCTTTTTTTTTTTTTTTTTTTTTGGAGGGACAGTGACATTCTTTGTATTTACAATGATTATTACAGGATGTGGCACATGATAACCATTTAATGAATGCTTATCTTGATTAGTTATGTGTGTATACACATATAAAACATGTATATCTATTAAAATATATATAGTGTATGTATTATAAAAGTTACCATCCTATTTATAATGTCTCTCTTTTCTTTGATTTCTTGGAGAGCATATGATTGGTTTCTGCAAAGATATATCCCAAATGATTACTTTGGAGTATGATATAAATTGTGAGATTCATGTTCCACTGGGATACCATTCAAGAATTTACCTTTTCATTGTCCCATTGATCAGGTTTGGAAATAATCCTTTAGTAGAATATCATTATGAAGGTTATAATATATATGATTTGGTAATGGGAATGACCAGGCAGTGCTATATGCCACAAACAATAACAAAATAGAATAGGATTAGATCACTTATTATATCATCTTGTGTTTAAATCCTATTATCCCTTAAATATTATAGAAATATGGGACAGTTTTTTCTGTTTTTTGGAGTATAGGGGAGTAGACAAGATTGATTCCAGGTTTTGACCTTATAGATCTTGGAGAATAGTAATGATTTTAACTATTTTTTGCAAAGGACTTAAGGAAGAATTTGAAGACAAATAAAGGCCATTTTGGAAATTTTTAATTTGTTGACATTAAATTGTCTGGTGGACACCTAGAAGTAAGTATCTGGAAGAATGATGTTGCTTCACAAGGTTAGAGTTAAATAGATTGTACATTACTTAGCATAAAAGTGAGAATTGAATGAAGCAGTAGATGAAATCATCATGAAAGTAGAGAAAAAAGAAAATGGAATTTAAAAAAGATTTCAGAGATATATTGACTTATTGGGTAAGAGAAAAATGTGAACTCAACAAGAAAGACAAAAGTAAAAATCAGTATTAAAATAAATGAAGAAGCAGTGAGACAGAAGTGAAAGAAGGAAAGCATTCAAGAAGAAATAAATATTTATATTTTTGAATTATTTTTATACAGCATAGATCTAAGGATACATGTATATGCAAACATTTATGTGTGCATAAATGTATATATTAATTACAAAATATAGCAAAATGATAAGCTCAAATTCTTGTGTATTTATATTGATGATTGGAGAAAATTTAAGAGAAAAAAATGGTATTTTGCATTTAGGAGTGACCATAGATAAAATGCTTTTTTATCTAAGTTCCCTTCCTATTCCTAATTCTGTGAAAATCACACATCACACACACACACACACACACACACACACACACACACACACACACACCTCATGAAAGCAAATTAATTTTAAGAGTTTTGTAAAGGGCTGAAACTCTGAGTTGATGCACTGAGATTAGACAATTGAGCACTTGAGGCTAATGACTGATTGGTCAATACTCTATTAGCATATGTTTGGAAAATGACCCTTCCCACTGTTCTGTGCTGGTTCAATCTTTTGTTGTATACAGATAATTGTAGGAAGGATTAGGGGATTGAGTAAGACAAGCCAGAGTCACTTTGGCCATAGAAGAAGAGAAGGAAGGTTGTAGAGATCCTGTGTCCATCCTATTCACTTCTACCCCTACGGACCAAGAAAAAAGATCCAGGACTTTTGATTATCCTGACTCTGGCTGATTCTGAGGTATCTAGGGTGCTAACTCGGTCTTCACAGAGTTCTATGTAGGGAAGTGAAAAAAAGAAGCTAACAGGAAATAGTACAGGAGAGAAAGCAAAGAAAAGGGAACACTCCTTTTTAAGATAGAAGGGTCTTTTCTGGCATTAAGAGTGATGCTGATTTCTCACAACTTCATGGAGTGAAATCTGCAGTTAAAAAAAAAAAAACTTTTACCAGTAATGTTATCTCTGGCAAGTTTTACTATACTGCAAAGGGCTAAAATTGAATCTACTATCCAAGGACTGAGTCAGCTATACAATATGAGAGCCACTCCAAGAGATAATGAATTATCTGGACCTGACAATCTGTTAGAATGGAACATTTAAAATCTATTGCAATGTTCCTCAATCCTGTGCAGTGTACTTTCTCTTTTCAAGTACGTGTAATAGCTTTCAAAAGGAGGGATGTCATGCTTGTTTCATCGTCAAATCACAATTTGAATTATATGTTCAGTTCTGGGCTACAAAATTTATTATGAACATAGAAAAGTTGAAGAGCATCTTGAAGATGGTAATGATGAGAGTGAATTTTGATAAGGTTTTATAGGTATCATATTAGGATTCATTAAAACTTGGATAATATTTAATTTATAAAAGAAAGACTCTTGTTTAGCAAGAACATTAAAAAAAATCAAAATAGCAACTATCTTCAAGGACTTCTGGGGTTGCCCAGAATGGCAATGCAATTGGTAAACAATAAATTATTTTCTGTCTATTCCCAGAAGGCAGGGCAATGTATGGAAACTAAGTCAACTAGCATTAACTACCCTGCCCAAGTTCTAAGCATTGTAATAAACCCCAGGAATACAAAGAAAAGCAAAAAAAAATTGATCCTACTCTTCATGAAGTACTACTTCATGAAGTACTAATGAAGGAGTACTTCATTACTCCTTAAAGAAGGAGACAATGTGTAAATATCAAGTACAAGAGATAAACAGGTTAAATTTGGGATGGCATTAAAGGGAAGGAACTAAGTTTTTAGATGACTTATGCAGATTCTTGCAGAAGATTAGACATTTTCTGGGACTTGAAGAAATCTAGAAAACTAGGAAGGAGACAAGTAGAAGGAAATTCTAGTAATGAAACCAGATGCTAAAAATATCCAGTCAGAAAAGATTGAATTTTTGAAGGAGGTTGGAGATGGTGGAACCAAAATGGCAGAGTGAAGCCAGGAAATTGCTCAAGCTTTCCAAGTTTTCCTAGCAAGCCACATGAAATCAAGCCTCTAAACCAGTGGTTCTCAAACTTTTGTTTTCAATATCTTTATCCTATTAAATATTATTGGGGATCTCTCCAAAGCGTTTTTGTTTATCTGGTTATATTTATAGACACTTACCATATTGTAAATAAAAACTATTTTTGAATTTGTAGACCCTCTAAAAGGTTTTAGAAATCCCCAGGATTCTCTAGACCCTACTTTGAGAACCACTGCTAAACACTCTGACAGAATGAAACCCCTCTTCTGCTCAAGATAGACTGGAAAAATTTCAAGAAAGATCAGATAAAAAGTGCTATTCAATCCAGCTCAAACAAAGAGAGGGTCATAATCACACTACATCAGCAATGGAGACCTTTGGTCCTGGCTCAGAAGAGGAGAACACTAATGGGGCAGGCCCCAGCCCCAGGTCTGAGGGTCAATTTTTGGAAACCAAACATTTTCCTAGAAAGAGAAGATAAAGCTACCACTTTCTGTGAGCAAAACACCAAAAAAAAAAAAAAAAAAAGAGAGTTCCTATGATCAAACTCAAGATTCAGAGCTGAACAGGAAACTTAAAACATTAGTCTCATTGCCCCAAAACAGAATTTGACCATAAAAATTAAAAAACAAAACAAAACAAAACAACAAAAAAAAGAGGCAACACCAATTTTACAAACCTCCAAATTCCAGTTTCTGGAATAATAATTCACTATTTCACAAAAATTTCTGGGAAACCTGGAAAATAATGTCAAAAACTCAGCATAGACCTACACCTCACACACATACCAAAATAAAGTCAAATGTGTACATGATTTGGGCCTTAAGGGCAATACCATAAGCAAATAGGGAGAGTATAGGATAATTTTCCGATTGGATCTTTGGAGAAGGGAGAAATTTATAACCAAAGAAGAACTAGAGAACATCATGAAAGTCAAAATAGACTATTGTGATTACATTAAATTAAAAAAAATGTACAAAGAAAAACAACTGAAACAAGATTAAAACAGAAGTACAAAAGTGAAAAAAATGTTTCTGATAAAAATATTTTCTAAAATATATAAATAATTGTGTCAAATTTGTAAGAATATGTCATTTCTCAATTGATCAATGGTCAAAGCATATGAATAAACAATTTTCAGATGAAGAAATTAAAGTCTTCTATAGTCATATAAAAATGTTCTAAATAACTACTGATTAGATTGATTAGAGAAATGCAAACTAAAACATCTCACACCTTCAGATTAGCTAAAATGACAGGAAAAGATAATAAATATTGGAGGGGATGTGAGACAACTGGGATACTAATGTATTGGTGGTGGAGTTGTGAAATGATCCAAGCATTCTGGAGAGCAATCTTAAACTATGCCCAAAAGGCTATAAAACTATGCACTATAGGCTATAAAACCCTTTGGCCCAGCAGTGTCACTATTGGTTCTGTATCCCAAGGAAATCATAAAGGAGAGAAAAGAACCCACATGTGCAAAAATGTTTGTAGCACTCTTTTTGTAATGGCAAAGAATTGAAAAATGGGTAGATGCCCATCAATTGGGGAATAGCTAAATAAGCTGTGATATATGAAGGTAGTGGAATATTATTGTTCTGAGAAAAATAATGAACAAGCTGATTTTAGAAAGATCTGGAAAGATTTGGATGAAGTGATGGTGAGAGAAACAAGCAGAACCAGGAATACATTGTACATGTAACAGCAACAAAGGACATTGATCAACTATGGAAGACCTCAGTGCTTCAGCGATCTAAAGTAATTTCAATAAACTTTGAACAGAAAATGCCATCTGCATCCAGAAAAAGAACTTTCGAGATTGAATGTAAATTTGCACGTGCTATGTTCACTTCTTTTTTATGTTTTGTTTTTCTGTTCTATAGTTTTCCTCTTTTGCTCTGATATTTCTCTCCCAGCATTATTCATAAAGAAGTGTTTATTTAAAATAAAAGAAAAATAGACTGTTGAAAGAACAGAAAGGAAAGTGCTTGCTATTTGACCAAAAACAACTTGGAGGATGGAGATAAAGTGCAATAATATTAGGAAGTAGAAGGGTTTCTGATTTTAAAGAGCTTTAAAAGCCTTAATATTTTATATTTGATCCTGGATTAAGGAGTAACTTTAACAAATGAATGGAAGAGGAGATGATATATACTGAAGTTTATCTATCCTTTATGTGGTGACAGTGTCAAATGAGAAAAGGTGTAGTTTTTGTTTGTTTTATTTATTGTTGGTAGTGTTATTTTATTTAAGAAATATCACAAAGGTTCAAATGAGAAAACCTGACAACTAATTTAAGATGGGACATTAGGTAGAGTGAGGAGGTGAGAATGAAACCTAGGTTTTGATACTGGATGACTAATATAATGGCAATTGCCTTGACAGTAAAAGGGAAAATAAGAAAATAAAAATACTTGGGAGAAGTTATTTGACTTACTTTTAGTCATGTTGCATTTAAGGTAATTATCTGGTTTGCAATGTTTAGTAGAGAGTTTGACATGAATGTAAGGAGAGCAATTAGGTCAAGAAAAGCAGATCTCTGACTCATCTATATAGAGATAATAATTGAATACACAAGGGCTGATAAAGAAGTGAAAATATAGGAGAGAGAAAAGAATGATGATCCAAGTAAGAATTTTTTGGGACACTCATGGTTAATGAGGATTCTGTGGAGAAATGTCTTTTAAAGGAAATAGGAAATTATCATGTAAAAGGAGAAGTTTCATAAAAACCTGGAGAGAAGGAAGTCACAAAAAGATAAGTGATTAGAATTTCAGAAGCTATAGGGAAACCGTTTATTAAAGTTGACAAAAAAAAACCATTAGATTTGGCAATTAAGAGCTAATTATTATATTTGGAATGATGAGATTGGAAGCCAGATTGTAAAGAGTTAAAAAGAAATGAAAATTAAAAATCCAAATTTAGGTTTCATAGAGGGGAAACATCTTGTTACAATAATTAGGTGGGTTTAATCCTATGAAGCAATAAAAGGACCCTAATAGTCATTTGGTTCCATCCTTTTTGATATTAGGGAGTTTATTTTAGGATAAAAGTTATAATCACTCTAGTGTTTAAATTAGAATAAAAAAAAAGCCCTCACATCAAATTCAAATTTGGTCTCTCTTAGCTAATTTTACATTTATATCTTTATCTAGCTAAACCCTAGACTCCTTGCAGTTCTGGCAAAATAGAATTTCCTGGGAAAATTGGGATACCAAAAGAGTTGACTATTTTATGGTGCTTAGTGGATAAACAGGCATCAGAACATAGAGTCAAGAGAGTCAAGCTTTTCTCAGACTTTGCTCAACCTAGAGCTTCTGTTCTAAGATGCCTGTTAAAAAAAAGAACTCTCTTAAGGTATTCACTTCTTTATGGCAATTCTGGTGTCTGAGTCTCAATGCTATGTTGAAAATGCAAAGTTTAATTTAAAACCTTGAATCCAGGTCCTAAGGACATTTCCTCTCCAATTTGTAGGGAACTACTTTTTTTTTTTAACATAAATTCTTTAAGATAATACCCAGTCTTTCAGAAAATGTTCCATTGAGTTCAAAAGGGATAAAGATATTCTGTTAACTCAAATATGACTGAGTCATTCAAAACGTAGTCTTTTATAGATAGAAAAGTCAAAATAAGGTGTTTTCCACCCTATCTTTCCATAAAAAAATCTAATAATCAGATCTTTCTTTTAGAGAGAGGTAATAGCATCTTTTCCACTAGAAATATTTATTTACTAGCCAGGTGAATACTTAACAAAAATATTATAGAAGGATCATCATTTTAATCCTGAAATAAACTTTGAGAATCATTGTGACAAAGCCTTTTAGTTTTTCAGATGATCAAACTCAAACCAAAAGTGGTTGTTACGCAAATGATAAGACATAAAGACAAGTGTTAGAATTCAGTTTCAGTTCCCATGACTCTTAATCCAGAAGATTTTTTCCCCATCATTTCAAATGACTTACCAATGAAGGTTCTTGTTTTTTTGTTTGTTTTTCTCCCAAGTATTCTTTGGAATAGATGATCTTTGAAGTTCTTTGTTACTCTCTGATTCTAAAAAAAAAAAAAAAAAAATTCAGTGGTACTAAAAAGTAGGTTTAGGAAGCATGTTGTTTCTTTCTTTCATTCCCCTCCTCCTCCTCCTTTTTTTTTTCTTTTAGTTTTGTCATCTGTAAAAGGAATACATTGGACTAGAAGGCTTTTGAATTTTTTTGTTCTTATTCTTATCCTATTCTTCATGACCCCATAGACCATCACATGACAAGCTGTTCTGTCTTCCACCATCTATCAAAGCTGGTCCAAATATATTTTTATTGTTTCCAAAACACCATCCATCTAATTCTGTTTCATTCTCTTTTCATTTTGCTTTCAATCTTTCCCACCATCAGGGTCTTCTCCAATGATTCTCATCTTCTCATTATATGAGCAAAATATTTATGTTGTAGCTTCATTATTTGACTTTTCAGTAAATAGTTTAAAATAATTTCTTTAAGTATTGACTAATTTGCCATCCTTGTTGTCCAAGGACTCTCAAAAGTTTTCTCCAGCTCCAAAATTCAAAAGTATTAATTTTTCAGTCCTGGACACTTTTTTTTATTAAACTTTTTAATAGTCCAACTTTCAGAGTCAGACATTGGCATGGGAAAAACCACAGCTGTGACTGTATGGACTTTTATTGGCAAGATGATGTCTCTGCTTTTTAGTATGTTGTCTAGATTTGACATGGCTTCCTTTGCAAGAGTGAGCACTTTTTAATTCCATGTCTGCAATTGCCATCTGCAGTGATCTTTGAACGCAAGAATATAAATCTAACTCTGCTTTCATTTCTTTTCCCTCTGTTTGCCAGGAAGTAATGGGATGAGTTGCCAAGATCTTTTTTTTTTTTTTTATGTTAAGCTTCAAGCCAGTTTTTATATTCTCCTCTTTCACCCTCATCAAGAGATTTCTTAATTCCTCTTCATTTTCTGCCATCAGATTGATATCACCGGCATATCTGAGATTGTTGATATTTTTCCTAAGCACCTTCATTCCAGCTTTTGACTCATTCCACCTGGCATTTCACATGTTGTACTATGCATATAAGTTAGATAAATATGTTGACAATTTATAACTTTGTTTTATTCCTTTTCTGAGCTCCCTAGCTGCCCTAAATTGATATCTATTGGTTAGAAATCCAGACTACCTTGTTCTATCTTCCACTACCACTACCTACTCTGTTACTTCTTGTCACCTAGATCAGAAATACCCTGAGGTCAAGACTTTCAGAAAATGGACTACAATTATTGACAAAGTCATTAGATTTTTGAAGCCATTTGGAGTTGTAAAATTTTAAGTGGGTGCAAACTTGCTTTGTCAATATATTTCCCTAGCATTTGACCAAACCAGAGAATTCTTCATGTCCCACCTAGTCAATCACCCAAGCCACCTCATCACAAAGTCCACCCTAGTGGGCATATCCCAGTCATCCTCTTTTTTTTTTTTTTTCCAAATTGAGAACGGCAATCAATTAAATAGCACTTCTTTTTTATTTATCTCTGAGATGCCCTTATCTGTTTCTTCGGGCAGTGTAATAGTTTAATATTTGTATCCACAAAATAAAATCAGGACATTTGCATTTTAAAAGAGACATATGTCAGGAAGCCTCTAAGCCTCACCTGTAAAAGGGAGTACATTGGACTAGAAAGCTTTTGAATTCTTTTGTTCTTATTCTTATCCTATTCTTCATGACCCCATGGACCATCACATGACAAGCTGTACTGTTTACTAAGTTTACTAAGGACAGGCGATATTGTTGTTGGGTATTTGCCAATGTTCTTCAATTGTGTTTTCTTCGTTTCCCCCCGTTTTATTTTATTGATATTGGATCTTTAAATAAATTTTGTAAAAAAAATATAATCATTTGAATTATGTGTGAGGAAAGAAAGAATGAAGGAAACAATAATTTACTAAGTTTCTATTGTATGTTAGGCACCATGCTAAACTCTTTGCAAATATTTTCCCATTTGATTGTCACATGAAAGCTGGGAGATTGATGCTATTATCACAATTTTATAGTTGAGAAACGGAGGCAGTCATGTTAATTGAATTAAATTCAGGGTAACATAGCTAGTAAGTGTCAAAGCCAAATTTGAAATCCTACCTTCAAAACCTTATCACAATGCTGATATATAGAAAGAACTTAATAGGTGCTTATGGTTTGAATCGGACTGTCAGAAAATTTCTTATTGTGTACTCTTCTATGTTCTTACATCTAGGCTTCTCCCTTGGAAGGTCTTTTCCTTCTCACTGCTTTTCAAGTTAATAGTAAGTTTAAAATTTTTCCTGGTATTAAAAATGTACTTTGTAGATAAGGTATCTTATAAAATAAAAGAAACTTTGAAAAATGTCACCAAAAACAAACAAAACAAAACAAAACAAAACAAACAAAAAAAAGATCATCCTTGAGGAAAAAAAAAAAGATGAAAAGGCAACTGAGATACTCTCTGTGAAACTCAGCTGGTTTTCATTATACTAATTGTTTTTCATCATGGTAATTCTTAATTGCATATTTTCTTATATAAACCTGCTTTTTTCCAACAGGAAACAAAAGCTAGAAAGCTCCCTATTTTATGAGAATGTGTTTTTTTTTTCCTCAAAGACCTAAACAAGAAGTACTTTTACATGTGTAAGGTTCTGTGATTAGGGGAAAATGTAAATTATTAGTACCTCTTTAAATTGTAAAAGGTGACCATTTTAAAATTGTTAGGCAAAAATAAATGTAAACCACATTCATTACCAGAGTTCCAGGTGATTTTTATAGAGAAGTAGTATCTTTTGTAATATAGTACTTGACTATTGTAATAGATTTTTGTCAAGATTTGTTCTGGCCACAGAATGCGACTTCTAAGGTTTTTGTGGTCTTCTTTAACAGTGCGATTGAGGGTTATACCATTTCAACATATTTAATCCATCTATTTAATTTGTTGTAACTTAGTTTGTACTTGTATTATTAAATTAATTTTCTAGATGGATATGCATAAAAAATGAATGATTTTTTAAAGCAATTTTTATGTGGCAAGTATTATGCTAAATTCTATAGATCAAGACAAACAAAAAGACATCATCCCTTTTCTCAAGGAGTTCATATATTAATTGTAGAAAAGTCATAAAATAAAGTTGAGATGCAAGACAGAGGGAAAGTTCAGAAAGTCAGAAGCATTCAGCAGTACAGCAGATGGAAATACCCAAAGGTCCTCAAATTACTTCAGCAGGTCAGATGGCAGTGCCAGAATTTGTAAGGCATAGAAAGAGGGCATTAGTAAAGCCTGAAATAAATTTGGATTCAGTAGAGAGGAAAATGTTAAGGATTGTTGATCTATGATCTCAACCAAAGCAAAAAAGGTGACGTTGGTCATCTTATTTCAGCATGTAAGCCATATGAGCAAACACCCAAGGTGGTTTGTGGAAGGCGGGGACCAACTCTAATTAGAAACCTTCTGGATAGAAACAGAGAGGAGAATAGAAATGCTACTGGATTCAATATCACTGTCATGGATCCAAATTGCATAGTTGGAGGAAGAACCAAGATGGTGGAGAAGAAGCAGCAATCCAGCCAAACTATCTCCAAATCCTTCTTTCAAAAAATTCCTTATATTAGATTATAGAGTATGAACAAGGTAAAAGTGAAACACTTTCCAGACAAAGACAACTTAGGAAGTCAATAGGAGATGTCTGTAAAACCAGGGTTGATATTTGCCTGGAGCACACATGGTATGGCTCTGATGGACCTTGGAGACAATCAAGAGAATGTCAGCAGCAGAAACTTCAGGAGCTCTTAGAAGCAAAAAGGGAAAGGGGGGGGTTGGACAAATGGAGGTTCTAGAATAGAGAAGATCATAAATATTTGTGGTTGAAAGGGAAGATAGGCTCTCATTACAGTTTCAGGACCAATAGAAGTTCTAGCAATTGTGACTGCAGGGGATCATGGACACTTTCTGGGGAAATACCTAAGGTCTGGAATCAAGGGATAACTCCTCAGATCACACCCACCTTGGAAATATCTAAAAGTTGTAAACCACCAGAACTAGTTATGTTATTTTTTTTTACTGTTTTCTTTTACCTTTTTTTAATTAAAGCTTTTTACTTACAAAAATATGCATGGGTAATTTTTCATCATTGATGCTTGCAAAACCTTTTGTTCCTCCTTCCCCCCACCTCCTCCCCTAGTTGGCAGGTAGTCTAATGCATGGCAAATATGTTAAAATACATGTTAAATCCTATATATATATATATATATATATATATATATATACATATATATATATATATATATATATATATACACACACACATACACACAAACACACACACACATTATACAGTTATCTTGCTGCACAGGAAAAATCAGCTCAAGAAAGAAGAAAAAAACTGAGAAAGAAAACAAAATGCAAGCAAACAACAACAGAGAAAGTGAGAATGCTATGTTGTGGTCCACATTTAGTTCCCATGATTCTCTCTCTGGGTGTAGATGGCTCTCTTCATCACTGAATAATTGGTACTGGTTTGAATCATCAAATTGTTGAAGAGGGTCACATCCATCAAAATTGATATCTTATAGCCTTGTTGCCATGAATAATGATCTTCTGGTTCTGCTCATTTCATTTAGCATCAACAGAACTAGTTTTAAAAACAGAGCAGGAAAAAGGCTAAACCCTGGAAAAATGTGTACTTATCTTTAGCTTAGAGTCCAAAGTGAAGAAATAGACTATAAAAGTGACCAAAAACTAAAAAAAAAAACTTGAACATGCTATGGCAACAGGAAACACTAACAAGTATATTTAGGAAAAGATTTTTTTTTTCTTTTTTTTTTCCCTAAGGCAATTGGGGTTAAGTGACTTGCCCAGGGTCACACAGTACATTTGTTTTGTTTTGTTTTGTTTTTTTTAACTAAAACCAAAGCCTCAAATAAAAATAAACTTGCTCATTCAGAATTCCTGGAGGATTGAAAAAAAGAGAGAAAGAGAAATAAGAGTGAAATAGAGGAAAAATAAATTAGAGTAATGAAAGAAAAAAAATAACATCTTCTTAAAGTTACAGGAGAAATGCTGAATATGATAATATCTTATTTTTTTTAAAGAATAAAAATAAAGAATTAATCTAATCTAATGACAGAAAGCATTAAAATGCACTGAGAAAAAAATTATTTAAAAAATGTATTACAGGACTCTGTTGCATTGTCCATACAAGCATCAGGGTCACAGTCCTGGGTAGTAGTCCCATAAAGGAATTCACAGGAGGAGAAGTTCTAATCCTCTGGAACTCATAGTTACACAGAACCTTGTTCACAGTTATAGGTGCAAAACCTTGTATTTCAATTTCTTCTCTTCCCCCCATATTCCCCCCTAGATGGCAAGTAATCCCATATATGTTAAACAGGACAAAAATGTTTGTTAAATACAATATATGCATACATATTTATAGAATTATCTTGTTCCACAAGAAAAATCAGATCAAAAAGGGAAAAAAAAGAATGAGAAAGAAAAGAAAATGCAAGCAAACAACAATAAAAAGAGTGGAAATGCTATATTGTTATCCATACTCATTTTCCATAGTCCTTTCTCTAGGTATAGATGTCTCTCTTCATAAGGTCATTGAAATGACCTTTTTGTCTGAATCATCTCATTGCAGAAGGGAACCACGTTTATCAGAACTGATCATTGTATAATACTGTTTTTGCTATGTATAATGCTCCCGGTTCTGCTCATTTCATTCTAGCATGTTCATACCTTTCAGAAATCATTCTTCTGATTGTTTCTTATACCACAATAATATTCTATAATATTCATATGCTATAAGTTATTCAGCCATTCTCCAAATGATGGGCATCCACTCAGTTTCTTGCCACTACAAAAAGGGCTGACACAAACAATTTTACACATGTGGGGCCCTTTCCCTCTTTAAAATCTGTTTGGGATAAAAATCCAGTAGAAACACAGCTGGATCAAAGGTATGTACATTTTGATAGCTCTTTGGGCATAGTTCCATATTGCTTTCCAGAATGGTTAGCTCAGTTCAAAACTCCAATAAAAATGTATCAGTGTCCCAGTTTTCCCTCATCCTCTCCAATATTCATCATTATTTTTTCCTATCATCTTAGCCAATCTGAGAGGTGTGTAGTGGTACCTCAGAGTTGTCTTAATCAGCATTTTTCTGATCAGTAGTGATTTAGAACACCTTTTCATATAACTAGAAGTGGTTTTAATTTTCTTCATCTGAAAATGGTCTGTTCATATCATTTGAGCATTTATTAATTGGAGAATGGTTTGAATTCTTATAAATTTGAGTCGATTCTCAATATATTTTGGAAATGAGGCCGTTACAGAACTTTTGGATGCAAGAGTGTTTTTCCCAGTTTATTGCTTCCCTTTTAATTTTGTCTGCATTAATTTTGTTTTTACAAAAAACTTTTTAACTCAATACAATAAAAATTATCTGTTTAGTATTCAACAATGAGTTCTATTTCTTCTGTGGTCACAAATTCCTTCCTTTTCCACAGATCTGAGAGGGAAACTATTCTTTGTCTTCTAATTTGAATTTAATATCACTCTTTATGTCTACATCATGAACCCATTTCAACCTTATCTTGTTATAAAGTGTTTGATGTGGGTCATTGACTAATTTCTGCCATATTAGTTTCTAATTTTGCCAGCAGTTTTTGTGAAATAGTGAGTTCTTATCCCAAAAGCTGGGGTCTTTGGGTTTGTCAAACACTAGATTACTATAGTCATTGATTATTTTGACCTGTGTACCTAACCTATTCCAATTTTCAATGACTCTATTTCTTAGCCAGTATTAAATGGTTTTGACGACAACTATTTTATAATAAAGCTTTAGATCTGGTGCAACTAGTCCACCTTCATTTTTTTTTTCAATAATTCATTTGAAATTCTTGACTTTCAGTTCTTCTAGAAGTACTTTGTTATTTTTTTCTAGATCTGTCAAATAATTTCTTGGGAGTTTGATTGGTATGGCACTAAGTAAGTAGATTAATTTAAGCAGTGTTGTCATTTTTCTTATATTTGTTCAGCCTACCCATAAGCATGTGATAGTTTTCCAATTGATTACATGGAACTTTATTTGCGTGGAAAGTGTTTTGTAGTTTTAGTTTATATGTGTTCATATCATTCCTGACTTTGTCTTGGCAGATAAATTCCCAAATATTTTATATTATCATCAGTTATTTTAAATGGAATTTCTTTTTTGTATTTCTTGCTACTGGGACTTTGTAGGTAATATATACAATGATTGATGATTTATGTGGATTTATTTTATATCCTGCATAAATTGATGATTTATGTGGATTTATTTTGTATCCTGCAATTATGCTAAAGTTGTAAATTGTTTCTAGTAACTTTTAGTTGATTCTCTAGGCTTCTCTAAGTATAACATCATGTCATCTTCAAAGAGTGATAATTTGATTTCCTCATTACCTACTATAATTCCTTTAATCTCTTTTTCTTCTCTTATTGCCAAAACTAACGTTTCTAAAACAATATTGAATAATAATAGTGATGGTGGCCAACCTTGTTTCACCCTTGATCTTATTGGGTTTGATTCTAGTTTGTCCCTGTTTTAAATAGATGCTATTGATCATTTTGAAGAAAAGTCCAATTATCCCTATATTTTCTACTGTTTTTAATAGAAATGGGTGTTGGGTTTTATCAAATTAATTTTCTGCATCTATTGAGATAATCATATGATTGTTTTTAGTTTGATTATTGATATTATGCTAATAGTTTTTCTAATATTAAATCAGCCCTACATTTTTTATATAAATCCTATTTGGTCATGTTGTGTCATGTTGGAATGACTATTTGTAATCTCTTTGATAATATTTTATTTAAGATTTTTGATCAATATTTATTAGGGAAATTTGTGTATAATTTTCTTTCTTTATTTTGGCCCTGCCTGGTTTAGGTATCAACATCATATCTGTGTCACAAAAGGAATTTGGTAGAATGATTTCTTCCCTTATTTTTTCAAATAGTTGTCTCAGTATTGGAAGTAATTGATTTTTAAATGTTTTGTAAATCTATCTGCCCCTGGAAATTTTTTTCTTAGGATTAATATTTGTCTTAGATTAATAATAACTTGTTCTATTTATTTATTTATTGTAAAATAGGACAATTTAAATAATTAATTTCCTTTTTTATTAATCTGGGCAATCTATATATTTCTATCCATTCCTTCATTTCACTTAGATTATCAATTTTATTTTATTTATTGATGATATTTAGGCTCTTTTATCATTATGGTTTTCATGATGACAATTCTTATATTGTCTCTCCTTGAGCTATTTTCCAGGTCAGTGGTTTTTCCAGTGTGATATTTTTCATTTTCTTCTATTTTTTTTGCTTTTTTTTTTTTTGATGAATTCTTGAATTCTCATTGAATTTGTTCAATTCTAATTTTTGGTGAATTTTTTTTTCAGTTAGCTTTTTAAAATCTCCTTTTCTATTTGGTCAAATGAGCTGTTTTATTGCATTTTTTTCCTTTTCACAAATTATGTTTTTCAATGATTTGATTTATTTTCCATATTTATTTTGCAAGAAGTTACATTTTTTTTACATTTCATAAAATCTATTTTGTAGGGAAGTAATTGCCTTTTCCATTTAATCAAATCCATTTTTAAGGAGTTTTGCTCAGATGATTTTTGTTTTTTCCTTTTCTATTCCCCTCTTGCAAAGATCTCATTTCTTTTCTCTTTTTTTTCCTTCTAACTCTCTCTTAAGATCATTTTTTAAAAATTCTTCCAAGATAGCCAAAATGGAGACTTATTTTTGATAGTTAAGGTCTTAAGGCAAAAGGCAACAGCCATTTTAGTTCGCCCTAGGGAAGGTGCTGCTGACTGACTTCTTGTGCTAGATTGGTGTGACCCAGTCCTACTTTCAGGGTTCAGTGGCTCACAATTTGTCTTTTGTATTTGCTCTGGGTGTCTCACAGCAAATCTGCTTAACCATCATTAACTTGTAACTTGGACAGAATAGCCTAAGAGTCTTGCAGTAGATTCCCAGATATAATGCTGCAAAGCCCTGGCTCTTCACCACTGTTCATTGCCTCAATCTCCCTGTGCTGTGGTCTGGGCTCAGCAGCCTCTCTCCGTGACTGATTGAAATATACATTTTTTTTGAAGTTCTTACAAAGTATCTTCCAGAAATTTGTTGTACTCCAAATGTTTAGGTTCTGTCACTCCAAAACCAGTTCAATGACTTAATCTGCTGTTGATTTGAGGCAGGTTCTGAGGAGGTCAAATAGAGACATATCTGCTCTCTGCTAGCTTGGCTGTGCCCCTAGAAGGTAAGCTTTTTGAAAGCAGGGACTGTACATTTTAAAAACTTTAGTATTATCCTAGCACTTAACATGGTGCCTTGTAAGTAGTGTGGACTTAATAAATATTAATTGATGGAAACCTACCATGACCTGGTCATCCTCTTGTTGTTTTTCAGTTGATCATTGTCATGTGGTTTAAATGAGCACATTTTTTTTATTTATTCTGGGCAAGTTCAATATAGCCATTGATTTCTCATGTATGGAGTCTTTGCCTTTCTGAATTTGTAGCATAAAACTATTATGTAGTACTTTACATCTTAATAGAGTCCATTTGTCCACTATAGAATCAGGTGCCATGAGGTATTATCAAAGAAGTAGACAAAATAATGCCAGATCTTTAAAAGAGTCTCACTTCCTCCTTGAGACAGGCTCTGCACCAATAAAAGTATAATCTATGAGAGCACGGATATAGGATACATAAAAGAATATATCCCAACATAAAAGAATGTCACCATATAAAAAAATACTACACTTTTATTGAAGTGTATATTAGGTTTCTAGTCGGTCCCCATGAAAGATGAAATAATGAAGACTTAGACAAATTATAAAAGGACTTAAGGCTTGTTCTGTGATATCTTTCATGAGAAAAATGCCTTTACTAAAGTGAATGGATATCTTTTTCTGACCTATTGACAACTAAAAATCACAGATATCTATAGGCTTCTTTTGGTTGTTATTGATATTTTCTTTCTAATTTTCTGTATGTTTCTGTCTCTTTGTTTTGCTGTCTCTTTATCTATGCTTTCCTATATTTAATTCTTTGTATATCTCTCTATTACTCTCCTCTCTATCTTCTTTTTTCTTTCTCTCCCTCTGTTTTTGTCACTTAGTTTATGTTCCTCTCTGTTTTTCTTTCTCTGTCTCTGTTTGTTTCTGTCTCTGTTTCTCTTGTGTTTTTCAGCATTGTTTTCCCTTAATTGGTACCAAGATATAACAGTGACTAATTCTAAGTCAAAAGATTTAGAATTTTGCAATACAACTCAAAGAGGTAGAAATGGCAAGTAATGACAGTTTCCAGTTTATAGAAGATAACACAAAGTTTAGGGAATTATTGTGGACATGATTTCATAGCCACATCTTTGGTCATAACATTCTTATAGTGAAGTAGAAGAGAGAGGGAATAAGTATTTAGATTTAATCTCCCCTGTACTAATTTCATTTGACCCTCACAGCTATTCAATAAGGTAGATGCTGTTATCTCAACTTCATAAATGAAGAAATTGAGGCAAAAGAGCTTAAATAACTTACCCCATATCCTACAGCTAGGAAATATCAGAGACCAGATTTGAAATCATATCTTTCTGATCCTTGGCCTAGAATTCTCTCTACTGTGCCCTAGGTGTCTTGGCTGCCTCTTATAGTCCAATGCATTTCAAATCATAATTACTTATATTTATAATTTAATTACATGTTTAAAAAAAAGCCTTTTAAAACATACATAAGTGTCTTTTGAAGGCATTTTTATCCCCCATGAAAAAAAGTCATCTTTTTTTCCTATTCTTAAACTACCTTTTTAACAGTATTTTTGATTGTTTTTTTCTTCATTGTATTGAATTGACTTTGTCATGAATTTTGTCAAATGTATTAGTTCTGAGAAGGGAAAATATAAGGAGTTGGAATGAATTTTATTATTTATAGCTGTAGTACAAGGAATGGGAAAAAAATTATAAAGTAGTGGGGCTAGCGGAATGATATCTACATGGCATAGCTATATTATTTCTTGATAATGTATTTATCATTTTATTTAAATCAATAAATTATACTTGTAAAAATAGAGCATTTAAAAAGTAATTCTAATATCAATATTTTTTTTCTTTAAATGAATAACCTAAATCCCTTGATTGAGGGGAAAAAAATTTAGCTAAGTAAATCTGAATAAACATTTCATTATCTGGAAATCAAATAACAACACTGAATGCTAGAATGATTTGTTTTTGATGACAGGAGTTGTTTGACAAGCAGAAATTGTAGGACTCATAGTTTCAGCTAAATGGATGGGTAAACAGGCCAGACCTATGCTAACAAGTAAGGCAATTTACCATCAGAATCCAGTTTTAGGATAGATATTGATTGTTAGTATATTTTTCATCTTGTTTCCTTGAAAAGTTAACAAAGCCCATGTCTCCTTTGTCAGAAAATGGTGATACTGTCAGTGACTCCAATTATCATTGTTTAAAAGTAATTTTCCATTCATTAACTGTGTTCTCCTTCCAAATCGTCTATCGTTCCCTAGATTCTAAGGGCAGCCTCTGAAGAGTGTTACCTGACCCATGGAGGTTTAATTATTTCTAATTATTTTAGAAGTGAAATCTGCTATGTATTTGATCAAAAATTGACACTAATTGACTCATTGAACCGCATTTCACCTAACATTATTTTCTAAGGAGCATTTATACATGTTGTTTTGGATAGGTTTAATAATGGTTAAATCAACCTACTTTGAAGTAGAATATAATTATCAGTTATAAGATTTAGTAAATTTTTAGCTCAGAAATGAAATGTATCAAAGGAATACTATTTAGAAAGAGGCTAGTCCAAATAACTTGAAAAATCTCCAAGTTCTAGCATTTGTTACAATTATATTTAATTCAATTCAGTATAATAAATATTTACTAACCACCTCCTATGTAGATTGTCTTAGAAAATTTCTGGCAGGACAAGATACTAGACCTGGAGGTCCTTTCTCAAATTAAACTGACAACCATTGCAATTCTACTGTGGAGTGCCACTCTATTGGGTTAGCCACATTGTTTGAATGTGGCCAAATGTATGCTTGTCAAAAAGATTATTTTATGAAGAATTCACTCAGGACTACAACTTTCTTTCTGTTCAGAAAAAAAAAAATAACACAAGAACTCTCCCATAGTCTCTTTGAAGAAGTTTAGAATTGATTATATGGCATAGAAAATACCGACACGGGACTGCCCAGCATGGTGTGCCCTCATCAGAGAGGATACTATGCTCTTTGAGCAAAGCAAAATTGAATTAACTCAGAAGAAATATGAGATGTGCAAAATTAGATAAAGAGAGGAAAGAGACAGAGAGAAAAACAGAGAGACAGAGACATAGAAACACACAGAGAGAACAGAGAAAGAGACAGAGATAGATTGAGACATATATGTATGGAGAGAGAGAGAGAGAGAGAGAGAGAGAGAGAGAGAGAGAGAGAGAGAGAGAGAGAGTGTGTGTTTCAGGTGAGATCTTATCTTGAAAGAAATATATTTTTAAAACAGAAAAATCCACTGAATGTTGAGGGAAGCATCACAGTTGGATAATATTTTTCTTGTCACAAGGAAGGAATTGATTTATTTTGTTTATTAAAATTTTATTTTCAAAGCATATGCATGGATAATTTTTCAATGTTGAACCTTGCAAAATCTTGTATTTTAAATTTCCCCCCACTGCCCTCCAACCCCTCCCCTAGATGGAAGTAATCCAATATATGTTAAACATGTTCAATTCTTCTATATATTTCTACAATCATCATGCTGCATCAGAAAAATAAGATCAAAAAGGGAAAAAATGGGAAAGAAAACAAAATGCAAGCAAATAAAAAGAAAGAAATACTATGTTGTGATCTACGCTCGTTCCCCGCAGTTCTTTTTTCTGGGTAGAGCTCTCTCCATCACAGGTCTATTGGATGGACCTGAATCACCTCATGTTGAAAGGAGCCACATGCATCAAAATTAATCATGACATAATTTTATTGTTGCTATGTACAGTCTACTCATTTCACTTAGCATCAGTTCATGTAAATCTCTCCATAAGTCTCTGAAATCATCTTGCTTATGGCTTCTTATAGAATAATAATATTCCATAACAAGGAATTGATTTATTTTATTTAATCTTGAGGTGAACTACTAGAAGCAATGTATGGATGTTTGAAAAGGGACCATTTAGATTTTATATCAGTATAGGAAGGGAAAAAAAAGAAATAAATGATAAATAAGAAACTTTTTTTTTTTCAATTATAGCACTCTAAAAGTGAAATGGACTGATATAGCTCCTAAGTATTTCAAGCAGGATTAAAATCAAGTTCTTTCCAACTACACATATACTTAATTCACTATATATTATAAGTGATTCTTCCTACAGAGCAGTTTTTTTTTCCTATCCCCACAACTCTACCCCACACAGTCTCTACCTTGTTCAAATCTTCTTCAACTCCAAACTAAACTATCACATCCTAATCAATGTTCCTCCATCCTAATTTTTCACTTCTTTAAATTCTTCAATATATCATTGAGACTGCTCAATTCCAGGTAAATATTGATTGAAGAGAAATGCATGGAAAAAATGAAGGAATGAAAATAACTTCCTATGTGTCAGTACCAAGTAGCTGATATATTTTAAAAATAGATAAGTGTCTGATCTCAAGGTCTCATTTTCTAACACATGGAATGATGTTACAAGGGAGTGGCATTTTATTGAAAGGTGGAATGTCCAAGATGGGAAGAGTTTAACATCAAGCAGATGGTGATAAACCTTGTGGGAATGGCTAGAAAAGGTAAGAAGCTGACCCATAACACTCTTTTGCTCAAAGACATGCAATAAATTTCTGCTATTTCTACTATACAAAATCCTTTATCTCATTTTAAACTCTTCCAGAAAGGACTTTTGAAATAATATCTATTACTAGGTGGCATTATATTATATCAAATTTGTGGCTTGGGATATATTTTAGATTTACTACCCTGATAGTTCCATTAAAGTGAACAGAAAATATTAACTCTGGCTGAACAGTATTACATGTTCATGTTTAGAGAGATGTGTGAAATAAAAGGCAGGTTCTTAAATAACTTTCACCCTAAACAAGTAATTAATGATAAGAAAATAATGAGGAATGTCAATTTCATTGAAGTTATTACCTACATGTTTTGATTTAGGTAGGAGTCCCAAAACAGTTTTAATCAATGAATGATCATCTACAAAGTGGAACAAAGATATTTGGTCTTTGAGATAATGAAGTCCCAGATGAAATAACAACTTTGAATTCAAAATTGATGCTTTCATCAGTCAGACTGCTGCACTGGTCCTCAAAATAATAATTAACATCTATTCACATGATGGACAAAGTTTGGCAAAGGACTGTATAACCATCATCTCATTGGATTCATGGGACATTATGACATTCAGACAAACTAGATGCTGCAGGCATGTTTTTTTTTTTTCCCTCTCTTTTACACAGGAGCAAACAGAAGCTCAGAGATGATTATGACTTGTTGATAGTACCACAAAAAACTTAGGTCTCTATAGAGTCTAAAAAAAAGTCTCTATAGATTCTTTCAATTGTACAGCATGAGTAAGAAGGCATAGAGAAGTACCTCTGGTACTAGTGGGTATTGGTAGATAGAGTCAGGCAGCCAATAAATATTTATTAATCTCTCCCTATATTTCAGGCACTGTGTCAAGCTCTGGTGACATGAACAAAGGAAAAAAATAATCATCTCTTACCCTCAAAGTGCGCATAATTGACAGTCTGATTGGTATTTATCATATCTGGCCTCAGACACTATGGGATTTAGCAAGTAATTTAAGCCCAATTTCCTTACTGCAAAATGGTGCTATCTTGCAGAATTGTTGAGAGGAAGAAATGATATCATTTTTGAATATCACAAGTACTATATATAAACTTTACTCCCTTCCTTCCCCTATTATATGAATCCAGTTATTATTTCTCCTTTTTCTTCTCAAGGCAAAATATCTATAATGCCTTTAATTAATCTTCCTATGACACATTTTAAAGACATTTAACATTTATTTTTCTTCCCCTTCTTTCTGTCTTTGAACCATGTTATCAAGAACTGCTTACAAAAATCCAGATAAGGAGGGCAGAACAGAGTGAGGATTGATTCCTCACAGCTCTGCCCCATCTTGCCCATCCCTACAAATACAGTCCCAGTTCCCCTTAGCTTTCTTTGTGATCACTTCATGCTATTCACTCAACAGGCTTACAATCCACCAAAACCTCAAAATTCTCTACCATTTATTCTAGATAACTGTTGTCTATCCATAACTCATCGATTTTATGTTTGGAAAGTTTATTTTTGCACCTAAATACAAAGATTTTACATTGAGTCATATCTCATTTTATTTTATTATATTTAGTCTACAGTCTAATCCAGTCGTGTCAAACTCATACATAAGCAGGGCCACAGTGGCTTTGTAAACCTTCGATATGATTGCCCTTTCCTACATTTTCCTTGAAAACCTACCAAATACTGAGCTATATCTGGCATAGATATGTCAGCCCCCAATATATATAATACACACACACACACACACACACACACATATATATATATATATTCACATATATACATACATATACACATATATACAGAGATATTTATTTATTTATTTTTATATGGATCATGATCCATTGGAGTGTATAACATATGCACATACATGTGCTTGTATGGATCATGATCCATTGAAGTCATGTGTGTGTGTGTATTATACTTCAATGAAACATGAACTCACTAGTCCTCTAGCAACTACAAATTGAAACTCATCCATGTCTTCCCATCATATATGAAAATTGCCCATGTAGTGTCATAAGTCTTCCATCCAAAACTTACTCAACATTCTATAGGCCTTCTTAGTTTTTTTTTTTTTTTTACACTTTTTGAGGAATACAGCAACATTCCAGTTATGCATTTGTTATGTTCTTTCTCTCTGCCTGTTTCTCTGTCTTTTTTTTTTTTCATTGACTGACCTTTATCTGTAATTATCTTAAGGTTATATACTAAGGGTAAGTAAGGATTCCCATGGGATACTTAATGGCTTAGAAAACCATGTAACAATAATATCTCTATTTTATTATATATTTATTTTGTTATTTTTTCCATTTACAATTTAGTATACGTTAGGGAAAAAATTGATAGTCCCGTGAATCACGTGAATGAGAGACTCTATGATACTTCTACCATAATCTGTCAGGATACTTTGAATTCTGAAATCTGTCATACAAAGTGGTATCTCTTCCTCCTGTTCAAGTGCTATTTGGAATAGGCCTTGATAGAAAGCATTAATAACATTTTTAAAGAATCGAGAGCAAAAGTAAAATCAAGGTAGTGGTGAGTGAAGATTTTTGCGTAGCTTTCTGAACCCATTATATCCACAATAACTTTGCCAAAATGTCAAATCAATTTCTGAGCAATAAATCCAAGAAAAAGTCAGTGAGTCATTTCCTGTTCAGGGAAGCTTATAAAAAGAGATAAAGAGATTTGTAGACATGGAAGTAGGTAATACAGTATTCTTGCAAAAGCAGGGAATATTCTGAAGGACAGAAAGGAAACCAAGTCAGAGCATCATAGCAAGAAGCACTAGAGCATAAAGAGATCAAAGGAAAACTTTAAGTAAGGCTGGAGCTAACAATAGAAATAGATGACATTTCAGTATCAAGTCAGTTGAAAAGCCAAAATAATGCATATGAAAAGGAAAAAAAAATGGCATCGCTATGTCAAAGCTGAAAAGTGTTTGACTGTGGCTGATCAGACCTATATGAATTCAGAATGCTCTGCCACAGATCAGACACAAATAGTCCCAATAAACATTTGGGGTAACTTCTCTAACTTTGTGCATCTTGTGTTGCTTCTGAAAATTCAGTTCTGTGTTTCTCATGGTGCACAGCAGTTTCTCTTATGAAGGCACACCATGCTGGGCAGTCCTGCTTCAGTATTTCCCATGTTGCCATCAATTCTAAAGTTCTTCAGAAAAATCTTAAAACACTTTATGATCACCTTGTAAGCACTTGCCCATGTGAGAGTTCTTCACCAAATAGTTGGTTTGTTTGTTCTTTTGGGCAAGTTATATTTAGCATTCGAAAAATTAAGTCAGCCCAATGTAGTTGCCCTCTCTGCAGTAGAGTTTGAATACTTGGCAGTTTGGTTTGAGAAAAAAAATTCAGTGTCTGATACTTTATCCTGCCAGGGGATCTTCAGATTCTCCCTAAGACAATTCAAATGGAAGTGGCTCAGTTTCCTGGCATGGTGCTTGTATATACAGGTTTCACAGGCATATAACAATGAGTGTAGCACAGTGGCTTTGTAAACCTTCGATATGATTACCCTTTCCTACATTTTCCTTGAGAACCTACCAAATACTGAACTAGATCTGGCATAGGTATGTCAGCCCCCAATATATACAACACACACACACACACACTATACATACATATACACATATACACACACACTATACATACATATACACATATATACACATATACACATACACACATGTATATATTTGTATATGGATCATGATCCATTTGGAGTGTATAACATATGCACATACGTGTGCTTGTGTGGATCATGATCCATTGAAGTCATATGTGTGTGTGTGTGTGTGTGTGTGTTATACTTCAATGAAACATGAACTCACTAGTCCTCTAGCAACTACAAATTGAAACTCATCCATGTCTTCCCATCATGTATGAAGATTGCCCATGTAGTGCCATAAGTCTTCCCCTCAAAACTTACTCAACATTCTATAGGTCTTCTTAGTTTTTTTTTTACACTTTTTGAGGAATACAGCAACTAGTTATTCCAGTTATGCATCTGTTATGTTCTTTCTCTCTGCCTGTTTCTCTTTTTTTTATTGACTGACCTTTATCTGTAATTATATTTTTCCTTTGTGATGTTTTTTATGCCACTTTGTAAATATGTCATCATGTATAAGCCTACTTATACATGCATCACTCTCCATTTCACTTTAAGTCAATGATTCTTTGGTGTTCCACAATATGAAAAACAAACAAAAAAGATATAGTTTTTGCATTAAAATCACTTAAAATCATAGGAAGTGATGCAATTTCCAAAATGCAGTCCAGTTTCCTAATTTTATACTATTCAGTTAAGGACAGAGTAAATTCCATCTCTAGTACGTCTGTTATATTTATTGATAGACTAATTCAGCTCTGTCATAAGCTTGACAATAGGCATTGTTTTTTGTTTGTCTCTTTTTTTTTCAATTTGGTGTTTTCTGTTTGATGTCTTATGTCTCTCCTTTGAGATATTTAAGATCTCAATAGATATATATTCTGCTGTGCAAAATTTAGCAGGAGGATGAATTAAAACATAAGTGGAAGAATAATCACCCACATGGCATTCCAAGAGTTGACTCATCTTGAAAAATATCTCCCCTTCTGATTTTAGCACTAATGATAACTTTTGGGTTAAGTATTACCCGTTTTAGATAATGAAAGAATAATAGAACTTAAGAGTTGGAAAGGACTTTCAAGATAATCTACTGCAATTATTTCATTTTATAGACAGGGGAAATAATACTAGAGAGGCAACTTGTCCAAGTCACTTGACACTTCCCTTAATCCCGATTTCCTCAACAAAACAAACAAAAAATCTTAAAAATTGGAATTGGACAAATATAACCTACTAATTCCATGAGATATCAAGAAATAATGTTAAAAGATTAAAAAATGATATTTAAAATATCTGACATAAAATATATTTGACCTGAAAAACAGATTTAAAAAGAAGTCATCTAAAATCATTAGTCTACCTAAAAATATGAACAAAAATAACAATAACAACAACAACAACAAGAGCCTGGATATATATTCCAAAAGGTATATAGGAAATCCACTAGAGTAATAGAAATTTCAAGAATACCTCAGTCAATTCTTGTACACAACTAAAAAAAATAAAGAAATGAACAAAATCCCTAGGAACATCGCATCTAAAATAAAGAACTTTGAAATCTAGAAGAAAATGCTATAATTATCCAGAAAAAAATAATAATTCAAGTACTATGGATGCCAACATTATAAAGGAATAGAGAGATTGTAAGATGAGAATTTGGAAGTCAAAACAGATCACAATCAAGAATATTTTATCCAGCAAAATTGAACCTAATCCTACAAGTTCAAATGGTTGTTGAGCTAAACTGATTTTTTGTCTTTCAAGCATATGACTCGAGAAGTATATAAATACAAGTAAAAGTGAGAAAATAATGTTTTCCCTATTAGATGGGAAGGTGATAAATAAACCATTTAGAACTTCATCATCACCAGAGTTTTATGAAAGGACTTTAAGAGAGCCTGAATGTAATTTTATGCCTTGATGATTAAAAAAAAATGGAATGATGAGGAAAATGGGTGAACTGAGAGAAGAGAAGGGACAAGGGAAGAATTGGGAAATTACTTCACATAAAGGGAAAATGTAAGGAATAATTTTTACAATATAAGGGACAATGAGGAAGAAGAGATAATACATGATACTCATTCTCATCAAACCAATTAAGATAAGGGAGAATATATGTACAGCCAGTTAAGTACAGAAATTCATCTTATTCAATAGAGAAGTAATAGGGAAAAAAATTTAAGAGAAAAAGGAGAGGAATCCAGGGGCAGAGCCAACATTGCAAAGTAGAGGAAATAATCATCTAAAACTCACAACATTACCCTCAAAATAACTCTAAAACAATAGCTTAAATCAAAGTCCAAAGCAAAAAGAACAGGTTTAACAACCATGATGTTAGATAAAGTAAAAAGAAAAATAGATTTAATTAAAAGACATAATAAAAGTATCTACACCTGGCTAAAAGGCACTAAGGACAATGAAATATCATTAATACTAAACATTTGTGTATCATATGATGCTGCATCCAGATGCTTAAAGGGAAAAGTAAATAAATTATGTGAAAAAATGAATAGTAAAACTATAGAATTCAACTGTTCTCTCTCAGTCATATCTAGATAAAGCTTTTAATAAAATAAATGAGAAATGAATAGCATTATACAAAAGTTAATCTCTGGAGAAAATTGAATGGGAATGAAGAGGAATGTATCTTTTTCTTAGCTGTACACAACATATTCACAAACATTAACTGTGTGTTAGGGAATAAAAACTTCATAAGCAAATATGGAAAAGCAGAAATATTAAATAGATCCTTTTCCAGAATATGATGTAATAAAAATAAAATAAAATAAAAAAGCAATAAAAATAATTTATTCAATAAACAACTATGAAAGCATTACACAAAAATTAAAAAGCAAATTATTGTTATTTGTCCTTCATTCTTTTCTTTAATAAGTTATTTTTTTTCATTTTTAAAATATATGCAAAGATAGTTTTCAACATTTAATCTTGCAAAACCTTATCTTTCAAATTCCATCTCTCCCCTACCTCCTCCACCAGACAGCAAGTAATTCCTGTTAATTCTTAAGGGGGAGCCACAGATAATCCTAAAGAACTTCTAAATTTAGCTCTTTACACTATTAATTTTTTTTGGTTTTTGATAAAAATGCACTGGCTCCAGCAAACAGATTTTATAACTCCCCGAAGAGCAGTGTCCAATGTGAACAGCTTCACTATCTTAAATAATCACCAGATGACGAGGAAAGATCCAGAAAGTAGTGAATGGAAAGGACCAGATAGATTAACTGCTTGGGGAAGAGGATTTGCTTGTATCTCTACAGATGGAGAAGGAATCAGATGGGTGCCAACGACCTGTATTTGCATTGTCCATCAAAGAGAGATGGAGAAGGCCCTTGAAAAAAAGGAGAAGACCCAAGAAACATCAGGTGGTTCCAGGACAAGGATAGCATGGTGCTTGTGGTTAAACACCTACTCAGTGTGAGATAATGGTTCTTATGGTGATGTAATGATTGCACGTACTCAGTGTGCTATAATACTGTGGTATTTAAGGGAGTCTCAGATGGCTCTTTTCAACCACAGACACAGTAAAGACTTCAGCTTCCAGACTTCAGATTCCAGACTCCATCGTTGACCAGCCATGTGGTAGCTCCACTAAGACCAAGGATTCAGGCTGATCCCAAGGTCCTCCAGAGAGCTACTCCGGACATTACACAAAAGAATGAGAAAAAAGAAGATGGGTTAGACACATAAAATGAGAGAGACATAATTAATGGACAGCCCAGTCCATGTATTACCAAAAGGTATTTTCAATACCATGAAAATGAGAAGTTCTATGAGTAGATGACAGACACATGGGAGAAAATAAACAGGAATCATTAGATTATCATCTATGAATGGATAAATTATTTTACCAATGAGATAATTTATACATAAAGAAGATATCAAAAATCATCAGAGTATTTTATGGGCCAAAAGCTCTTCTGTATGGCTAAAGAATGAGAAACTGATGTTAGACATAGCAAAGCTCAGATATCATACCCTCCAAGATGGTCCTCTTGATTTTATCCATTTTAGGAAATCTTTCCCCCATCATTTTTTCCCAGAGTACCCCAGTATGATTTAGTTGCTCCTGTAATATTATAAACAGTCAGGTAGCTCACTAGATAATATATTGAAATCAGGAATACCTTAGTTGGAATTTGGTTTTACATGATTACTATGTGACTCTGGGCAAAACATTGTGTATCTCTGTACTTCAGTTTCCTAATTTGCAAAATGTACATAACAATATCACTGATTGAAAAGAATTGTTGTGAATATCAAATTAGGTAATATACATATAAAAGTTTATAATCACCAAATACATTGTTGTTGTTGTTGTTAATGTTATTGTTGTTACTGTTGCTGTTGCTGCTACCATCACTTTAGAATATTAATTTCAATATATACAGTTTCATTCAAATCAATTCTCCCTAATGAATACTGATGCAAAGATTTTAAATAAAATATTAACAAAGAGATCACAGAAATTTATCAGCAGAATAATACACTATGACCAAGAGTGATTTATACAAGGATTGAAGGGCTGATTCACTATCAGCAAAACCATTGCCATAACTGACCATATCAATAACAAAACCAACAGAAATCATATTATAATCTCAACAGGTGCAGAAAAATCTTTTGACAAAATGCATCACCCATTCATATTAAAAACACTAAAAAGCATAGGGATAAAGAGCATTTTCTTAAAATAATAAGTATTATATATCTAAAATACCAACAGCAAGCATTATTTGTAATGGAAAGAAAATGGATACATTCCCAGTAAGATCAAGGGTGAAACAAGGTTCCCCCTTATCATCACTATTTTTCAATATTGTTTTAGAAATGTTGGCTTTAGCAATAAGAAAAGGAAAAGAAAAGAAAAGAATTAGAATAGGCAATGAGGAAATAAAGCTATTACTCTTTGCAGATGATATGATATATATATATATATATATATATATATATATATATATACACACACACACACATACACACACACACACACGTGTGTGTGTGTGTGTGTGTGTGTACTTAGAGAATCCTAGAAAATCATCCACACAACTACTGGAAACATTTTTGCAGTTTTAGCAAAATTGCAGGATATAAAACAAACCCACACTAATCATCAGCATTTCTTTATATTACTGTCAAAACCCATCAGCAAGGGATAAAAAGAAAAATTCTGTTTAAAATTACTGTAGACAAAATAAAATACTTGGGGGCCTCCAAACCAAAGCAAACCCAAGAACATATGAACACAATGACAAAACTTTTCACACAAATGAAATCATATCTAAACAACTGGAAACATATCAAGTGCTCATGGATAGGCTGAGATAATATAATAAAAGTGAGAATTCTGCCTAAATTGATCTACTTGTTCATTGACATACCAATCATATAGCCAAAACATTATTTTATAAAACAACATTAACCCTAACCCTCACCCTAAATTCATTTGGAAGAACAAAAGTTCAAGAATATCAAGGGAATGAATGAAAAAAATTACAAAGGATTGTTGCTTAACAGTATCAAACTTAAAACTATATTATAAAGCAGCAATCATCAAAATCATTGGATACTGACTAAAAAAATAGAGTGGTAGATCAGTGGAATAGATGAGATACACATGACACAATACTCAAGGAATATAGCAATCTTGTATTTGATAAACCCCCAAACTCCAGCTTCTTGATAAGAACTCACCATCTGACAAGAATTGCTAGGAAAACTGAAAAATATTGTCAGAAACTTGGCATAGACCTATATCTCATATCCCTATCAAAGTAAGGTCAAAATGAATACATGATTCGGGAATAAAATATGATACCATAATCAAATAAGGAGAACAAGGGGTGATTTACCTGTCAGATCTTTGGAGAAGGGAGGAATTTATGACCAAAGAAGAAGTAGAGAACATAATGAAAGACACAATAAACAACTTTGGTTACATTAAATTAAAAATTTTTTGCACAAACAAAATCAATAGAAACAAGATTAAAAGGGAAGTTCAAAGCTGGAGAAAATCTTTACAGTCAGTATTTTTGGTAAAAGTCTCATTTATAAAATATATAAAGAAGTGAGCCAAATTTATAATACAAGTCATTCCCCAATTGATAAATGGTCAAAGGACCATTTATCAAAGAGATAATTTTCAGATGATGACATTCAAGCCATCTAGTCATATGAAAAAAAAAATCATCTGAGTCACTATTGATTAGAGAAATGCAAATTAAAACACCTTTGGGGTACCATCCAACCACCTGTTAGTTTGGCTACAATGACAGGAAATGATAATGATAAATGTTGGAGGAGATGTAGGGAAACTGGAACATTAATGCATTGTTGGTGAAGTTGTGAAATGTTTTGTAGAACAATTTGGAACTATACCCAAAAGGCTATAAAACTGTACATACCCTTTAACCCAGCAATATTGTATCTGTATACCAAAAACATCATAAAGGAGGGAAAAGAACCCATACATGCTAAAATGTGTGTAGCAGCCCTTAGTGTGGCAATAAAGAATTGGAAAAGGAGTGGATATCCATCAATTGAGGAATGATTGAACAACATGTGGGACATGAAGTTAATGGAATATTATTGTTCTATAAAAATGGATGAACAAGCTGATTTTAGAAAGGTCTGGAAAGATTTCCTTGAAATGATACTGAGTGAAACAAGCAGAAGCAGGAATACATTGTACACAATAACAAGAATGTGGGATGATCAACTATAAGAATTTGTTTCTTCTCAGTGATTCAGTGATCCAAAGCAATCCTAATAGACTGGATAGAAAATGTCATCTGCATCCAGATTTTTGATGTCCTACAAGGAAAGAGAGCCCCATGTCTGAAGTACTAGCAAATTGAAGAGACCATGAAGGGAATCGGGTTCTTAATTCTACTGACTGTGTAGTCTTTTGTAAAATAAAATGGCAATCAGCAAGCTGGAGTTACAGTGGCATTTGTCCAGGTGGAATCAGGATGTCCACGTTCAAATTGTGCCCTAGCTGAGTAATTAGTGTAAATTATTTAAACTCTCTGAGGTTATTATTCACATTTCACAATATACACAATTATTTATCTGTGTAAAAAAGAATTGATAAAAGGATCTCCCACATAGGGTTGTTTTGAGAATCAAGTGATATAATGTATGTTATACTTACTGTAAACTTGGGAAGTTTGAATATGAATGTCTTATTTTCTTCCCTTATTATTCATTCCTCTATTCTAGTATTAATAAGAGTTATATTTCTTTAATATTAATAGGTATTATGTTTCCTATTATGAATCTATCTATCAATTAGACATCAAGCAATGTTTTATGTTTCCAATTTAAAATCTAAGGTCATCACCCTCAATTATGCAACAATCATATTGCTTGTTTATGTCTTCCTTTCAATATACTGCTCAACATCTTATAGATCCTGGTAAGCAGTTTTTATGAACTTATGTCACCAGTCTTCTTATGTTGGACTTTTTGATAATAAATTTCTTTTTTAATGAGATGCTATTTTTATCCTCAATAACATGTAAAAATCTTTTAAAGTTTTAATTTTTCAAATTTTAAACTTCTGTAGGTGGTAAACAATCAGATAGTATGCATGTGTGATAATGTTAAACTTTTTTTAATTATTAATTTGTAAGTGAAAACATCTTTCAATATTGATTCCTTAGATATTTTAACTTTTTGTTTTTCTAGATTGTTGTATTCTTTTTCTTCTTTAAAATATATAAGATGATGGTTCTCTCTGGGAGAAGGTAAGTGTCTCGGGGAAGGTTTTTTGGAGGCAGTCTTAGTTGCAGTTGAAAGTAATAATCACTCAAATGCAGCCAGCTGGTACAAATACAAACATTTATTTTCTCCTTCAAAAGTAGCCTGGTTAGTTGAGCCCTATCTCTCTGCTTGGTTCCAAGTGCTCTTGCAGATTGTCCTTTGCTTCTGCCTCTGCTTTCTTCAGCCTCCAATCCGGCTCCACTCTTCCTGTAATTCTGCTGAAATCTGACCGAGAGCCTCTGTCTGTTTCTTTTATACAAGAGAGAGGAATTGTGGGATACGAGAGAGAGGGATTATGGGTTTTCTCCCATAGTGCTCTCTGGCCCTAAGAGCTTCAAGGGAGGTGTGAATTCACAAAGTTACACAGTTAACTTTGTGAATCTCCCATACTTGTGAACTCCAATGAGTAAAGATGTGAACACAAGCATTGCATCAATTAGTTCTACTTAGTAACTTGTTTCAAGTTCTGGCCCAAAACATCTTCTTGTAAGATCAGATCAATAATCTATCAACTCTAATGAGTTAGCAGTTTGTAAAGATTCCAACACTAGATGAATTAGTTTTTCTTTTAATAATTTGAATGGCATAACACTGAATAAGTAGAGTTGAGTAAAATTGTCACTTTTATTCTGTTTGTCCTACTAACTCATGAACAATTAAAACATTTCCAAATCTTCCGATCTGACTTTGGATGAAAAGTATTTTATAATTGTATTCACCTGGGCTTATATCCCAAAGATATCTTAAGGAAGGGAAAGAGACCCACATTTGCAAAAATGTTTGTAGCAGCCTCTTTTTATAGTGGCAAGAAAGTGGAAACTGAATGGATGCCCATCAGTTGGAGAATGGCTGAATAAGTTATGGTAATGAATATTATGGAATATTATTGTTTTATAAGAAATGTACAATGTATTCTATGCTTCTGCTTGTTTCACTCAACTGCAGTTCATAGAAATCTTTCCAGCCTCTTACTATAATCAGCTTGTTCATTATTTTAATAGAACGATAATATTCCATTACTTTCATGTACTACAACTTGGTCAGCCATTCCCCAATTTATGGGCATCTACTCATTCTCCAATTCTTTGCTACCACACAGATAGCTGCTGCAGACATTTTTGCACATGTGGGTCCTTTCCCCTTCTTTATAATTTTCTTGTGATCCATTAGTGATATTAATGGGCCAAAGAGTATGTATAGTTTTATGCCCCTTTAGACATGGTTCCAAATTGCTCTCCAGAATGGTTGGATCATTTCACAACACCACCAACATTGCATTAGTGTCTCAGTTTTACCACATCCTCTCCAATATTTATCATTAACTTTTCATGTCATCTTATTCAAACTTGTATTTCTCTAATCAATAGTGATTTGGAACATTTCTTCATATGACTATAAATGGTTTGAATTTAATCATCTGAAAATTATCTGTTCATATCCTTTGGTAATTTATCAATTGGGGAATGCATTATATTCTTTATAAATTTGACACAGTTCTGTATATATTTTAGAAATAAGACTTTTATCAGAAATGCTATGTAAAGATTTTTCCCAACTTTGAACTTCCCTTTTAATTTTGTTTCTATTGATTTTGTTTATGCAAAACCTTTTTTTTTTAATTTAATGTAAACAAAGTTGCCCACTGTGTCTTTCATAATGTTCTCTAGTTCTTTTTTGATCATAAATTCCTTTCTTTCCCAAAGGTATAACAGTTAAATTATCCATTGTTCTCCTAATTTGTTCATGGTATCACTCTTTATGTCCAAATCATGCACCTATTTTAGCATGGGGTATTACATTTAGCCTTATTTTCCAGTTTTCCCAGCAATTTTTGTGAAATAGTGAATTATAATCCCAGAAGCTTAAATGTGGGGTTTTATCAAATACTAGATTATTATATGACTTGATTATTATGTCATGTGTATCTATCTGATCTATTCCACTGATCCATCATTCTCTATTAGTAACAAATGATTTTGATGACTGCTACTTTATAATATAATTTTAGGTTCAGTATTGCTAGACCACCATTCTTTGTATTTTTTTCCATTAATTCCCTTGATATTCTTCTTTTGTATTTCCAGATGGATTTTGTTACTATTTTTTCTGGTTATATAAAATAATTTCTAATTCTATACAATAAGTTTCATATAACAATGAACAAATAAATTCATGCAGAATTGTCATGTTTTTCATAATATCTGGGCCATGATTTATTGTTATTTTTCCATTTGTTTAGATCTGAATTTATGTGAAAAGTCTTTTCTAATTACATTCATAGAGTTCTTGGATTTGTCTTGGCAGGTACACCCCCAAGTAGTTTATTTTGTATATAGTAATTTTTAATGGAATTTCTCTTTCTATTTCTTGCTGATAAGCTTTGTCAGCAATCTACAGAAAAGCTGATGATTGTGGATTTATTTTATATCCTGCAACTTTGCTATAGTTAATTGTTTTGAACAGGTTTTTGAATGATTATTCTTTAAGTATATCACCATATCATCTGCAGAGTGATAGTTTTATTTCTCCATTGCCTATTCTAATTTCTTTAATTTATTCTTGCTTTTTCTATACACATTTCTACAATTACCATGTTGCACAAGAAAAATCAGAAACAAAATAGTGAAAATATTATGTTCTGATCCACACTCAGTTCCCCCAGCAGTCTCTCTGGGTGCAGATGGCTCTCTCCATAACAAGTCCATTGAACTGGCCTGCACCTCATTGTTGAAAAGAGCCATGTCCATCAGAATTGATCATCACATAATTTTGTTATTTTGAACAATAATTTAGGATATTCAGTACAGCTTATTCAGAGTCTGGGAAAGCCAATGAGAGGATATTAATTACACCATATCAACAGTTGAGATCCTCAGTCCTGGCTCAGTAGAGGAGTAGACTGATGGGGTATTTTCAAGTTCCAACTCAGAAAGCAAATCCTAGAAAACCAGAAGTTATGGAATGCAGTCAAAGCAATTCTTAGGGAAATTTTTATATCTCTAAATAGTTACATGAATCTAGTAGAGAAAGAGGAGATCAATGTTTTGGGCATGCAACTAAAAATGCTAGAAAAAGAACAAATTAAAAACCCCTGATTACATATCAAATTAAAAATTCTGAAACTCAAAAGAAATATTAATAAAATTAAAACTAAAAAAACTATTGAACTAATTAGTAAAGTATTGGTTTTTAGCCTATCTTTCCCTGACTCTGAGTTGGAGTTTTTGTCTTCCCTGTCATCATAGTAGCTTTCTATGATTAAGGTTTTTTTTCTGTTTCTTGCTCATTTTCTTTCCTTTTCTTTGGGTATTTCCTCTTTTCCAAAAAACAACAATAACAACAACAACAACAACAACAACAAAAAACCAAACATATATGATATGGCTCTGTTTCTGGGGTAAAGGGGGTCCTATTCCAAGCTTCCTATGCAGCTCTGAGCCTTGGCTTTGAGCGCAGGGGCTCCCTATGTTTGCAGGGGGCAACTTTATATGTTCTTTATAGAAAATAGTCTGGTTTCCCAGAATTTGCCTTCTGAGGTGGGACTAGAGGCTTCTCCACCAGTCTGCTCCTCTACTAGGCCAGGACTAAGGGTCTCAGTTGCTGATCTACTGAGATTAAGATCCTCTCATTAACTTTTCCAGACTCTGGGTCTGGTGTTGGACTGAACACTCTTTCCACCCCCAGTGATACTGACTTTTCTTGAGTTTTTCCAATCCATCTTGAGTTGGAAAGTTCACTACCAGACTCTATTCAGAGGCTTGATTTCATGGATTTTTGAGGGAAACTGGGAGTGATCAAAGAGCTTCCTGGCTTCACTCAGCTATCTTGGCTCCACTCATTTACTAGCCTGCATAGTAATTTTAAATTGAATTTCTCTATCTCTTGTGCTGGACTTCATTGGCAATATATAGAAATGCTGATGATTCATAATTTTACACCCTGACACTTTGCTAAAATTATTTCAGTTTAATTTTTTGTAGATTTTCTAAGTATAAAACATCATATCATTTGCAGATTGATAGTTATGTTTTTTCATTGCCTGTTCCAATTTCTTCCATTTCTTTTTATTCCATTATTGTTATTGAATAGCCATCATATGCAAGTGCATTCTTGCTTCTTCCCCCTGACTTTATTGGAAAGGCTTCTAGTTTGTCCTCATTATCAATGATTATGTATCCCAATTTTTCCATATCCTCTCCAACATTTGTCATCTTTCCCCCTTCCTATCATTTTGAACCAATCTGGTAAATATAAAATGACTACCTCAAGATTATGAATTTATCTAACCAATAATGATCTAGAACATTATATATGACTTTATTTTGTTTTGATTTCTTAATTGAAAAGCTGCCTGCTTACATGCTTTGTCCATTTATCAATTAAGGAAGGACTTATAGTCTTAAAGACTTGATAACTTTAAATATTTTAGATAAGACCTTTCTCTGATAAAGTGTTTATAATTTTTTCTTCTAATTTTCTGCTTTCCTTCTGATCTTGGCTATATTTGTAATTTCATATAATTGACATTATTCATTTTATATATAACTTTTTTGTTTATTCAGAAATTGTTCACCTATCCCTAAATGTGAAAAGTAATATATTCCATATTCTTCTAATTTTCTCATAATATCCCGATATGTCATGTGTCCATTTTGAAATCCACTTAATTTTGCTAACTGTTCGTTTTATCCCTGAAGGATAACAGTATTTTGTTGGGTAGGTGGCTCTTAGTTTTAATTTTAATTCCCCTTTATCTTCCACAATATCATATTCCAAACCCTCTGATCTTTTAATGTGTAAACTGCTAAATTCTGTGCAATTCTAACTATGGCTCAACAGTATTTGAATTTTTTCTGCTTGCAGTATTTTTTCCACGGTCTGGGAGTTTTAGACTTTAGCTATAATTTTCCTGGGAATTTTCATATTTTGATCTCTTTTGGAAGGTGATATTGGTAAAGTCTTTGAATTTCAATTTTATCCTCTTGTTCTATAATATCAGGACATTTTTTCCTTGATAATTTCTTAAAATATGTCCATGCTACTTTATTGATTATGACTTTCATGTAGTCAAATAATACTTATATCATCTCATCTCCATCTATTTTTCTAAATTAGCTGATTTTCTGATGAGAAATTTTAGATTTTTTTTCTATTTTTTACTATTTTGATTTGATTTGATTGTTTCTTGCTGTCTAATGGAGTCAGAGGCTTTCATTTACCTAATTCTATTTTTTTAGGAATTATTTTCTTCAATGAAATGTTACCTTCCTTTCTATTTGATCTAGTCTTATTTTTATATAGTCATTTTCTTTGATAAATATTGTATGTTTTTTTCATATTTTCTGTATCATTTACCAAATTGTTGCTTCTTTTTTTATCGATATTTTTCATTATTTTCATTTTTTTCTCAATTTTTCTTCCAACACTATTATTTCCTTTTGAAAGTTCTTTCTGAGTTTTTTTAGGGGCTCTTTTAGGTGCTAAGACCAATCCCCACCTTTTTTGAGGCTTCACTTTTAAATATGTTGATATTGTCTTCTTTTAAGTTTCTGCCTTGATCCTCCATGTCACCATAGTACCTCTCTAGAGTCAAGTTCATATTTTGATTTTTGCTCATTTTCCTGCTTTTTTTTTTTTTTTTTGGAAAAGTTAAGCTCTGCTTTTGGCATGGTGAGAGCAATGCCCCATGCTTATATTGTGGGAGCAGAATTCAGGGACTTGCTGATAGCTTGAAGTGGAAGGGACTTAATGATGGCTAACACTCACTGCTTAACACTCACTTTAATCTCACTGCTTCAGGATTACTTTTTATTCCATTATTGTTATTAAATAGCCATCATATGCAAGTGCATTCTTGCTTCTTCCCCCTGACTTTATTGGAAAGGCTTCTAGTTCATCCTCATTATCAATGATTATGTGTCCCAATTTTTCCTACTAATTTTTTTCTACTCCAAAACACTTTGGAAAATCAAGCAGAAAGGTGGGTTGCATTGGGGTAGAAGAGGATCATAATTGGTCAGTAGCAGAAGCATGGTTATTTGAAAGGAAATTTGGGAGAATTGAGGCAAGTCCCTGCTTCACTCTTCTATCTTGTCACCAGAAGTCTTGCAGATATTTAAAGTAATGGCTCAGGAGAAATGGAATGAATCTGAGGGGGAATCAGGGGCAGACCTTTTGCAAAAATGTCCTTTGGTAAAATAAACAGCTGTGCATTTTGGGATGTTCTTCTGAAGAGATGAGTTAGAGATAAGTCTCTTACTTGGGCATCACAAGGACAATAAATAAGAGAAATTCAAAAAGGAAATTTCCTGAATTCTCCCCTGTAACAAGTTGAGAATAAGAACGATACAGCAACTACCAGTATTTGGTGTCTTCCCAGAATATTTTCTTTAAGTAATTAGAAGAGTCTGGAATAAAACTCCACAGCTCTTTCTTTAGCTAGATTGGACTTAGAAAAATTGAATGGAACTTCACTGAAATAGTTTTTGATTTGTTATTTTTTCCTGCTTAACTGATTATTTACAAAAATTAGATTCTTCTACTAAAATAGTCTTTAAGTATCAAATTATCTTAATATTCATTCTCTGTATCCATACTTTTGGAATTCAGTTTGTCATTCTTGGAATGCATTCTCTTTCTCTTTTGTCTCCATGGCAAAACTGACCCTGTTGACATAGTACAAAAAGAGGAGAAATGTATTTAAGGGAGAAAATGTGTACTCTCATCCCCCAACTAATGTCAATTTAAAATTCCTAAAAATGTGGGATAAATCAATAAAAGAAAAGTATAAACTAAAGATGAACAAGCCCTTATTCTGTGTGAAAGAATCAACTCTTCAGAGCCATTGGCTGAAAGGCCAATGGTGATATACAAAAAAAGATCTTAAGATTGGTTGAAAAGATCAATTCAGGTTGATGTGCTTCAAAATACATAATTCTGATAAAATAGGACAGAGCCAGTCAGTCAAATATGAAGAGACTCAAATTTTAGAAACTGAGGCTTCCAGGCCATCTAGAGGGAATTATTCATGGATAGAGCTGACTATTCATCAATTTCCCTCCTCCTGTCTTCTCATTGGCCATGTTATTAGAAAAACTAGAATAATAGAAGATATTCAGATGAAAATAGAGACATGATAAGTGAAAACAGATCTTCCATGAAATGGTATTCAAATAACCAAAAATAGACATGATTAGTTATAGCTTTGTAAACTTGGAAATATAAAAAGATCCAAACATCCCATTGGTGTCATTAATAATGTTCACTGAAATGTATAACAATGACCCGCTGGAGCAGAGAAATACTGATCACAAATTAGTCAAATTAGGGAAAACATCTTCAAGACTCTTTGGATGTACTTATTCTACACATTCTTAGACTTATATATAGCTATAAATAAGGAGCACATTAGGAAAATTCAAGATGCGAGAAAATTTTCAGAACTAGGAGCTAGATGTTTGTCCCTCCTTTGAAACAAATGCTCCCTGCACATATACCTTCTTACCTTTGTAGAATAAGTTTGAATCTATTCTTCCCACGTATATGTATAAAGAGTGAATTCCATACCTCTTTTTTCTTCATAATTATAATAAAGAGAATATGGATACAAGAAATCTATTGAAGTAAGGCATATAGTTTCTACCAGCAATATGATCTCACTGTGACCTCTTTATGGTTTCTTTTTTTTTTTTTTTTTTTTTTTGGCATTTGCTGGACAATCCTACATTGGGTGTGCCATTCACAGATCTTTACTCTACCTCTACATTCTATGCTTTCATTCTCATTCTTCATTGAACTGCTATTTTTGCCCCATAAGAAAATGAATATCATTTTTCCCTTAGTTTAAAGCCTAAAATATTTAGCTTCTGGTCTATTAGACAAAGAGTCAAGCTACTCTGAATTAATTAAGGATTAATTAAGGAATAAACCTTTTACTGCTTTCTAAGAGAAGGTTAAAAAAACTGTCACTTTCCAGACTTTTAGCTATATTATCAAAAAACAGGTTTTTCTTGTAGTAAACTATTAGTGGGAACAGCTAGTCTGATAAATAGAGCTTTTAATCTTTCTTTGATTCTGTTTCCTACTTCTCTTCAGGAGCAACTTCTTTCCTCCAATTTTCTTTCTCAGGGTTAGAATTTCTATCTATTTCTATTTGCCAAATTTATTTTAGAGTCTTCCTTTCAACAAAATACAAAAGACTGTTAATTTAAAAGTAATTTCTTTTTCCCTTTCAATCCCCAAAATATTTTGGTTCTTAATGCACAAAAGGATGGAAGCGAGGAAAAAAATAGATATAAACATGTGTGGTGTTCTCTTCTTTTCTCAAATATGATCATCCTTTGTGAGCAGATTTCTCGAGGGGCTTCTGGAGGCAGCCTTAGTCCAGTTCAATAAAATCACCTCAAATGCAGCCAGCTGTTAAAAGTTCGAATCCTTTATTGTCTCTTCCAAAATAGCCTGGTTAGTTTTCTTAGAGGCCTATCTCCCTCCTTGGTTCCCAGACTTCTTGCAGTTTGTCCTTTGTCTCTTCCAGGTTCAGCTTCAGCCTCCAGCTCCCTCTGAATCTCCAGTTCTACTGACTCCAGACTGAGGGTCATCCTTTTATATGCTCCTTTAGAAGTGTGAACTCAAAGGTTGACTCCTCCTCCGAGAGTGGGATTGTGGGAGTTGTAATTTGTGAATCTCATACTGAATCCTGACTTGTGCATCTCCCAAAAGTGTGAACTCCAATGAGTACTTAAATACATTAGTGAGCTAGAGAACTTGCTAAGTACCATGCTAAATTAGATAAGTGACTTAATACTTTATAAGGATTCTAATAGATATGTATATATCTAAATCACTTTCTATATACATGTGCACCTACATACATATGCATACATAAGGTTCATCTTAAGTCATATATGTATAAGAGGGTTTGCGTGATCCTTCCTATGTTGCCTAGTATGGAAG
This sequence comes from Antechinus flavipes, assembly GCF_016432865.1. Taxonomy (NCBI): domain Eukaryota; kingdom Metazoa; phylum Chordata; class Mammalia; order Dasyuromorphia; family Dasyuridae; genus Antechinus; species Antechinus flavipes. The sequence continues at coordinate 12,333,142 of NC_067399.1, read as the reverse complement.
CACCTTAAGGGGATTTGGCTGGCCATGCTCTTATTTCTGAAGATGAAGGCATCCTGCTTTCCCCTTCTATGGGAAGGAAAACTATACTATACTAGTATAGTATAGTTTCTTTGGATTGAATATATGACTGGTTCAGTTGCACACTCCATCACTGATAATGGCCCTATTGAGATAACAGCTTTCCTTCTAACTTGTTCTCTTTCTTATGAGGTTTCTATTTTATTCATTGGGTAAAAATTACCCTTTATCTACAATCAGGGCTCCACAAACTGAATCAGAGAAGAGAGTGATTTTCTGTCTTAACCTAGCTCAAAGGTTTAGACCAGAGAATATTTGTTACCTTTTTGTGTGTTGTCTTTGTCTTAAGGAGTTGTAGTGATCCAGTCTCTATTTGAGGCAATTTCAGATTAGGTTAAGTGTATGCAACCAAGCCATCAAGGAAGCTTGAAAAAGCTGGGGTATCTTGGAATTTGATCCTGAATGGGATTTGGACTTGGAACTGAGACTGGATTCTATAGGAAACAAGCTAAACTATGAACCTAAGCCTTTTCCCCTCTTTTGAATATGAAGTGGGAGGGAAAGAATACTTTCCACATATTATAGAATAATGTATTTTTGAATATATCTTTTGAATTAAATATTTCTTTATAAAAGATAGTTCAAATATTTGTATTTAACTATAACTAGGAGGCAGATGACTCCCTACAATTGAGGAACTTATTAATTATTAAATAATCATTTATTATGCACTTATCATATGCCAGGCATTGTGTTAAGCATTAAGAAAAAAAGAATGGCAAAAGACAGTCCTTCCTGTCAAAATATGGTCTAATAGGGCAGATGATATGCAAAATTTATGTAAAAACAATGTTATTTGAAATTAAATTGGAAATAATTCACAAAATAAAGATTTAAATAGGGGAACTGGAAAGGAAATAAACATTTATTAAGTGCCTAATATATGTGAGGTATTGTTAAGGTATAGAAATGCTATCTTATTTGATCCTTACAATTACATTTTGATATAGATATTATTACCACTCTCACTTTTCAGCTGAGGAAACAAAGGCAGACAAAGATTAAATGACTTGTACAGATTTAAATAGACAATAAGTGTATGAGAATGGATTTAAATTCAGAATTTCATGACTCAGCACTGTTCTATTATGCCATTTAGCTGATCCACAATTCTTTCTGTACTATAATTCATGGAGATGAGAAAAGGCTTCCTCTCAATAAAGCCGAAGACAGGAAGCAGAAATGAGTTGGGGGAAAGGGAGGGAGACATTCTGGGCATGGAGAATAGCCAAGGAAAGTGATAGAATATCTTGTTCAAGTACCAACAATGAGATCAGTACTATTGGGCAATCTATAAGAGGTGGAGGAATATAAGTAAGAAAAAGATTTTCTTTTTTCTGGGATTTTAAAACTAAATACTTGCATTTTATCCTGAAAACATTAGGAAGCCATTAGAATTTGTTAAGTACAATGGGGACATGCTTAGATGTACACTTTTGGAAGATCACTTTAACATCAGAGTGGAGGATGGACTATGACAAAGAGCATGACAAAGAGCAAACAGCAATCTGTTGCAATAATGTAGGAATAAGATGTCTGTACCAGTGATGGCAGTTTCAGAAAACAGAAGAGGATCTATGAGAGAAATGTTATGGAAGAAAATTTGAAAAGCTCTAACAAAGGCTTTTGATCTTACAAAATATTAAAGAGTCAAGGATGTCAATTAGATCATGAACTTAGGTGACTGGGAAGATGGTGGTATTCTCAACAGCAATAGGAAAATTTTGGGGGGAAAAGGATGGTATTAAACAAAATATAATGAATTTGGTTTTAAGTGACTCAGTGTGTAAAATTCTGGGCACAGATTCATGAAGAATACAGTCCAAATGCACCTTCAGATATTTGCTAGTTTGGTGAACCTTACCAATTCACTTTATTTCTGCTGCTTCACTTTCCTATAAAATGGGTATAATAAAAGCAATTACTTTCCAAGAGTATAGTTTTGAGGATCAAATGAGATAATTTTAAAACACTTAAAAAACCATTGGACCATAGTAAACCAAAAATAAATGTTATTTATGTTGCTATTATTAGATTAGTATCAGTAGTTATTATTGAACAGGTTGTGTTTAAGATCTCTATAAGATATACAATTTGAATAATCCATTAAGTAGGTACAACTGTGATCCTGAAAGTCAGCAGAAAGGTGGGAGGTAAATAAGTAGATTTGATAATCATCTGTACAGAGATGATAATTGATTGCAAAAGAATTGATGAGATCATCAAGTGAAATAGTATAGATGGAGTAGTGATGAGTCCTATGAGATATTCAAGTTAGGTAGGCAGAACCTGGAAAAAAGATTCAACAAAGGAGACTGAGAAAAAATAGTCAGATAGGAAGAGAACCAGAATAAAGCAATGTTATCAAAACCTAGAAAGGAAAATATCCAGGAGAACATTGATGCAGTTTTGGGTGTGGATGGCAGAAAAAGAATGAAATATTGATAGAATTGCTCCATGGAGAAGAAAGAGAAGGGCACTGATAGGAATCAGTTTGGCCTTTTGGTCTCGCCCTCTGTGGAAGTCTGAATGGTCTCACCTTTCTGCGTCCAGCCAAGAAATCCAAGTTATGGCAAACTCCTGAGGTTCAATTTATCTTATAAATGTGTCCATGGTTCATGCTATTATGGTTCCTCTTGAACTTATAGCCTAACATAGCATTCTGCCTCATGGTGTTTTTCTCCTCACTCCTTCCCCATTCCTTATAGTGTCTTTTTCCTGGGTACAGCTCAGACTTTTAGAGTGCTTAATCTCTTTTGCTATTTAACCATCTAAGGACATACTCCACCCTCATGAGATGTTCCCTTTCTCCTGATAAATTGTGAGTTCCACTAGGAAACTTATCTTCTCCATCATTAATTATTTAAAGCCCTCTTTTTTGCTAACTATATGCTCTCCCAGCTCTAGTTTATATTTACCATTCTTGGTACCTATTATATCTCTTCATTTTGTCCGTAACCTCTTCTCCTAAATAAACCTAGCTTTTGCCAGAGACAATGACCATTGTGAATTCTTCACATGACCAAAGCCTAATATTTGGTGTCTACACCCATCTCATCATTTGATGATGAACCTAGGTCACATCATTTGTTCTACTATATTACATCAATAGGTAGATCATTTAAGACTACAGAAAACTCCAAAAAGATGACTGAGAAAAGGTCATTAGATTTGGTACTTAGGGAATTATTGTTAACTTTGAAGAGAACAATTTTTGTTGAATGAGTTTGGGATTTGGAGTGTAGAGGGTCAAGAAGAGTATTAGAAAAGAGAAAAAGTAGAAATTCCTATTCTTGATGGCACTCTAAAGAAGCTTAGCCATGAAAGGCAAAAGACATCTAGAATGCTAGTTAGTGGGGAAAGAAAGATCAAGACTTTTTGAAGATGAGGGAGACATGAACATTTTTATAGGCAGCAGGAAGTAGTTAGGAAAAGATTAAGTGTAAGGGGGAGAGTGGGGATAATATATAGACATCCTGAGAAGAAAAGGAAACCTTATTATAAAAGCTGTTGGGAAGATTATAGAAAACTGATGATAGGGGAAGAATAAAAGGTTGGTTGTACAGCCCTATGGAGATTTGTGTTAAGATTATAAAAATACAGAATAGTGGATATAATGTATGACAATTGTTTGATACTCTCCTCCAGTGTTCAGGAGCAAAGGGAAGAAAGAAGACAGATGGTGGATGGAAAATGAATAATGACGAGATATGGAACCAGGGGTTCAAGGTTAAGGAAGTGTCAAATTGATCAGACACAGGGTCATTAATATGAAAGATTCCATTGAAGTAGAGATAATGGACTGGGAGTACATGGAGGATTGGGTTTACTAAAGGTCTTAGTCAGGATTAGGAATGAATTTAGAAGAATTGATGAGAGGGCAAAATGGAAGGACAGGTGTCATCTCATCATGAGAAATTTTAGATATAATTATGCAAGCCATGGTGGTAACTTTTGGCTTCATGTCTTTTTCATCATGATGAGACCAGAAAACTGTAACGATTACTGTTTCATTCCTAGCACAGAGCATAAAGATCTGTTTCAAGGCCTCCTGTTTCATCATTTTTAAATTAATTTTCCAACAAAAAAAGTCATATTTTGGGGGGCGGGGAGCATCTTTCTTTCTCTTTGTTTTTGTCTGAGTAAATCAGGAAATTCATAACAAAAGAATTAAAATAATGCTTTGTTGTTTCAGAGTCCAAGTATCTTAATGAATTTAAAGAAAAAAATAAAATTTTCCTACCTCACATTTTGTGGCTAATAAACCAGCAAGATATAATTCTGGACATAGCTGAGAATTCAAGACACTCTAAAGCCTATGGCTTATAATTTCTTTTTTATCTTTATTAGGCAGCCATGCACTTCTAAATACATTGTTTATTTTTTAAGAGTACTTAGTACCTTATTAATTGTCACCATAGCCACAATCTTTATTCAGGTCTACATTACAATCATATATATATATATGTGTGTGTGTGTGTGTGTGTGTGTGTGTGTGTGTGTGTGTATCTTTGAATATACATATATATGTATATATATTTTAAAAGGGAGCAATTGAGGAGGATGGAAAGATAATTGGGTAGAAGATAAAGAAATAAATATAAAGTACATTTCCAGGAATACTTTCACCCCAGATTTCCTTCAAAGCTGAATTTGAATGCCATCTTACACTTGAGATCCTTCCCACCCCAATCCTTCTACCGTATAATTTTTCCCAAAGATTAACTCCTATTTTTTTCTATTTTTAACTTGTTTGTACATCATTATTAATATTGTCCCAATTAGATTCTCAGCATCATAACCATAGGTACTATTTAACATTCTGTGCATCCCTATGCCCAGTGCTCTCCATATAGTAGACACTTAAAAAATTCTCCTCTCACTCACTGCTGTAAGTTTATGAATCCAGGAAACCAATCCCTCAAAATGATATTACAGCTTCCAGTGTTTTCCTTTCATCTCTCTAGAAAGGAAGCCTTGACCTTATAGATGTTAGCTATTTGAAGACAAGAGCTCTCTTTAATTTTTTTTTCTCTCTCTATCTTTAGCATCTAAGAGAGTTCTTTGTTATAGAACAGACTTAATGATATTAATAACATTAATGATGGCATAAAGCTTGAAATTTTGCAGTGTTTTACAAATGTTAGATCATTTAAATCTCACAACACTATGAGGTAGGTGCTATTATACCCCCACTTCAATAGATGAGGATAATGAAATTGACAAAGCAAGCGATTTGGAGGAAAATCATTCAAACAAAAAATCTTCATCGATTTTCAGTTCAGTATTCTATCCACATTATACATTTGGCTGTATTATATTGCATATGGGTTTTAAGGCAGATGATTCCTCCAATCCCACCCCCAGTGAGAATGATCATATTTTGTGTTCTAATATACATATATATGTATATGTGTATTAATATACATATATTCAGATATATTATATATAATTCAAATATATCCAAATTCAAATTTATAATCAGAAGACAAATGATACTTTTAAAATCATCTAGTTTAATTCCTTCATCTGAGCTCCTACATAGATGAACCAATTTCACCTCCAGTTAATAAATGGAGAAGTCAGGATTGATTGCCAAGCCCTTAGTTTGCATAACATCCTTTGAGGAGTGCTATTTAGAAATATAAAAATTAATCCTTTTTTTTTTCTTTTAACATTTTCTCTTGATGATGCTATATGTCTATGAATCATAGAAAGTCAGGTTTACAGAAGACTCAGCACTCCCTTTGATCCAAAGGGAAGTGAGTGGAAAGATTAAACTTAGTATTGTCAATGATACTGTGAAGAGGTAGCAATCCTTCCAGTTATCCAGGTTTTCATAGTCAGAATCATCCTTGACTCTTCCCTGTCTATGCGTTTTCACCTTGTCATAGTTAAATATACATTGATTTTAGCCTTAATCACTTTCTCTTCATAAATAAATCTGCCATCCTAGTTCATGAACAGAAGTAGTAGCAATAAGTAGTGGATGTAGCTGCAGGAGTAACAATAGCAGAAGGAGTGATGGTGCTACCCAGCAATTGTTGGGCAGAGGAAGTGTTATGTCCTAAAAATATATTGAGATCTCAGGTGTATCTTGAGTAGTCTCAAAAGAATTTGTAGACTTATATGACCTCCAAATCAAGAAGGCAAGATTTTATTACACTGCTAATAGCAGGCTAAATTTCTATAGGATTGTTATCAAAGAAAAAAAGGTGTTTTAGCAATTAACAAGGGTAAAGATGAGAACTAAGTTCCCTAGTGGAACTCACAATTAATCAGGGGGAAGAGTCCATTAAAGCAAGTGAAATTCCTAATGATCCTTCAGCACATTAAGGGGGGCTAAATTTCTAAAGAAATTATAATGGAGGATTATTCTATTGCATGGAGGATTAAGCCTAAAAAGGAGTTGGGAGTTGGGGTCCTAATAAGCATTAGCAAGGGAGTTACAGGAATAGTTATTTTACAAAGTAAATATTATTTCCAGGTTTGACATAGTAACTTTGAATATAATAAACTGTGATTTTGTTAATGTAAGGAATTGGCTGCTGAAAAAAAGATTTACTTAGGGACAAAAGACCCACCTAAAGCTAAGATAATCTTATCAGTGATACCACTTGTTTCACTTGTTGCAAGGAGTAGCTTGGCTTACACATTATATACAGTAATTCAGATACTCTCTTGTAAATACTACTCAATATGATTTACACAAATGTTTATATATATATATATATATATATAATATATATATATATATATATATATAGAGAGAGAGAGAGAGAGAGAGAGAGAGAGAGAGAGAGAGAGAGAGAGAGAGAGAGAGCAAGCACGCTCTGTTCTAATTCTGGCATTTCTCCTGGAGTTGTCTAGCAGCAATCACATCAACCCATATCTTTCAGGTAGATGATCTTCTTCCAGGTATAGGATCTGCCTATGAAAGAGGACTCCGGCCACAATCTTGCCATCTATGACTAAGAGAGAGATCCCAACACCCATCCCCATGATTGTTACAGGACAATCTATTGCCTTTTCCTATATAGAGTGGACAATGGAGGTATCCTTAAACTCCTGGGGCATAAACTTTCTATTTCAGCTTTTCTATGAGCAATGGAAGCTTCACTTTGTGCTTAGCCATCCAAAAGTTGCCTAATGGCATTTAAAACTGCTTCTTCAATGTTGAAGTTTAGAGGAAGTTCTTCATTTCATCTAGGAAGTAATTGATTTCAACCTGAGGTAAATGGTCAATAACTTTAGCATTAATCATGATGGTCTGTTGAGAATTTTTAGATGTGTTTAGTTTCTTTCTCTAGGATCATGTTCTTATCATTAATCAATGTGGTTTCATCAGCACTGAGTAGTTGAGATGTATCATAGGTCTTTAGAGCATCATAAAAGCTCTTTGGATTGTTCTTATCAGCATAAAACTGGATTTCATCTGCCTTCTTACTAAGGCAAGAGAAATGCCCGGAGCAGAACAGGTTTGTATACAACATTTGTAGATCTGACCAAAGCCTTCGATACTGTCAGTTTCAAAGATGCATTACAAATTATATCAAAGTTTTGTTGTTCAGAGAAGTTTATCAGTATAATATGCCAATTTCATGTTTGCCTGGGTTATGAGCAAAAGGCAATGCTCTTGAGCTTTCCCAGACCCCTTCAGAATGAAACAAGGCTGGGCGCTTGCTCCCATGCTTTTTAACAAAATATTTTCAGTCATATTGTCAAATGCCTTCAATGAGGAGAAACATGGAATCAAAGTCAGCTGCTACACTGGTGGGAAATTCTTCAACTTGAAAAGGTTGCAAAATAAAACAAAAGTGGAGGGAGTGTTGGTGTGTAAGTATGTGTGTATATATACACACACACACACACACACACACACACACACACAGATACATACATATATATATATAAATACAGGTATTTCTTCAGCCAGTAAAACACCATCCATATGTAGGACTGTTAGGACCATTAGTTATCGCAAATGGAGAAGTTTTGAATGCTGTGGATAAATTCCTTTACCTTTGCAGTATACTTTCCAGGAATACACATTGATAATGAGGTTGACACATGTCTTGCCAAAACTAGCTCAGTGTTTGCAAGGCTCCAAAGGAAAGCATGGGAGAGGAGAGCTATTAGACTGACTATCAAACTGAAGGTTTACAGAGCCAAAGTTGACTTCATTGCCATATACCGTGAAACATGAATAGTATTCCTGGCATAACACTATGCCAGGAAACTGAATCACTTCCATTTTAATTATTTTAGGAAGATTCTGAAGATCACCTGGAGGGATAAGGTACCAGACACTTAGATATCCAGATTGTTTCTCAAACTAAACTGCCTAGCACTCCAATTCCACTACAGAGAGCACAACTTTGATGGGCTGTCCACTTTGTTCAAATATCAAATGTACACTTAACCCAAAAAAAATCTACTTTATGGAAATTACACACAGGGCAAACACTCACAAGGTGGTCAGAAAAATTGGTACAAGAATACTCTCATGATTTTTAAAATTGATTGTATGACATGAGAGACACAGTCATATGACTGTCCAACACAGCAATCAACTTTCCCTCATCAGAGAAGGTGCTGTGCTCTGAGGAGAGCAGAATGAAATTAGTTCAGAAGAAACATGAAATGTGTGAAGTTAGAGATATCATAGTGATGTCATTTTTGTCCTTTTCAAGAATGAAGGCCAATGATCAACGTATGACCCACTTAGCTACCAAAGACTTGGTCTTTGTGGAAGTCTTTTAGTTGGAGTCTTATTCATTCCATATGGAGTGATAGTAGTATCCACAGTAATTATAATAAGAGTAGAAATAATCATAGTTTTTGTGGTAATAGTAGTTGTAGTGGTAGTGGAGACAGTCATAGTAGTAGTAATAGTAGTAGTAGTAGTAATAGTAATAGTAGTAGTAGTAGAAGTAATAGTAGTAGTAATAATAGTAGTAGTAGTAGTAGTAGTAAAAAAGATGAAAATAAAATGATCATTGCTCTCAAAAAGTTTAGATTATATCTATTAGTGGAAAGTGAATACAAATAAGAAATCAAAATATTTTGAGACTAAGAAAAATATTAAAATCTGAGGAGATAAAAGAAAGTTTCCCAACACAAGTGGTGATTAGGTTGGTTGTTTCTCCTTTGTTCTCTATGTTAGAGTCAAATTACAGTGTATCCAATTATGACTGAACATGCCAATATGAGCTCAGTGCTCTGCCACGGGTTGGACCCAAATATTCCTTATGAAGATTTAGGGTGAACTCTTTGGGTTTAAACATCTCACATTTCTTCTGAGCTAATTCAATTCTGCTTTGCTCATAGAGCACAGTACTTTTCCTGATGAGGGCACACCATGCTGGGTAGTCCTGAGTCATATCATACTTTCAGTTCTAAAGTTCTTCAGAGAGATTTTGGGAGGGCTTTTCTATCACTTTTCCTGACATGTGAGCTCTCCATAAAATAAACTTTTTGGCAAATGTACATTTGGCATTCAAACAATGTGGCCAGAGCAATGGAGTTGTGTTCTTTGCAGTAGAGTTGGAACATTTGGCAATTCAGTTTGAGAAAGGACTTCAGTGTCTGATATCTTTTTCCTGCCAGGTGATCTTCAGAATCTTCCTAAGACAATTCACATGGATGAGATTCAGTTTCCTACCATGATGCTGGTAGATTGTCCTAGTTTCACAGATATACATCAATGAGATAAGACAATGGCTCCATAAATGGCCTGCCAAAGGCTGAACTAGCTCTGGCAATGCTTGTCCCAATCTCATTATCCACATGGAAATCCTTAGCAAGTATACTGCCAAAGTAAGTGAACTTACCCACAACATTCAAAACTTTGCCATTTACTGTAACTGATAGTTCCACATATGCATGGTGTGGTGCTGGTTGATGGAAGATCGGTATTAATTGTCAGGTCAAATGAGCAGCTGGGAATGAATCCATACTTTGTTCCATTTCAGCTTTGGAGGCTGCACTGAGTGTACAGTCATCTCCAAACAAAAAAATCATACATCAATACTGACTTTTTTTTTAAGTTTTGATTTGTAACCTTTTTAAATTGAAAAATTTACCATCAGAGTGGTAGCTGAAAAGATTGGAAACGCAAGGTGGATACTGATCCTGGGAATGACTTAAACACTAAACTTGGAAACACTTGCTTTTTGTCTGGAGGTATTGTTCCATTGTTCAATAATCATTCAAGGTTATTGAAAAGGGGAGTACCATAACCAGAAGTAACATTTAGAAAGAATAGCTTCAGAATTGAGGATATGAGAATCCATAGCCAGGTGGTTAGAATAATCTAGGGTGAAAAAAAAAAAAAAGAATGTCTGAATTGTGTAGTGACTGTGTAGATGGAAAACAATAGTTAGTTTTACAAATGTTGCAAAAGTAATCCCAAATGACTAGAATAGAATTAAAAAAGAGGAAAGATGTGGAAGTATTCAGGGAAATATATATTAAGGGAGAGAATCCTTTCAAATATTCTTTTATGTAGAAATTGACATTAGAGTTGGGCCTTAGAATCAAAGAAGGCAAATATATAATTAGTATAGTTTCCAGGCATGGAAGATGGTGGTAAAAATGAAATTAGTTAGATCCAAAAGAGCTTTAAATGCTAAAATAGATGTTTTACTGTATTATCTTTCTCTAAAGAGAATGGATGAAATAACCAGATGTTTAGCTGAGCAAAGAGAAGATTCATTTTGATTGTGAGTGATATTTTCATTTCTTCATTTGTCTGTTGTATTTAAAAGTGTTTATTTAATGGGTTCCTTAGCCCCAGAGAGCAGAGTAAAGGATGGAAGTTGAAGAAATTTTAAGGTTCTTAAAGCATTTTACACATATTAACAAATTCTCTCCCTACAACAATTTTGGGGATGGGTACTAGTCTTATTTCCACTACTTACATTATATGAGTGTTATCAGATAATATAAAATATTAAATTTGAGTACAGAGACACATCACAAATAATTCCTCAAGTATATGAGGCATAGAAAGATAGAAATAATTCTAAAAGATAATCTGGTGGAGTTAGTTTATTCTAAGACTAATATGAATTAGTAGTGTAATGTAGCAGTCATTCAATGAGTCAAGGAAGATTTATTACTTTCTATGGTTTGTCTATTATTTATAGGATCATTGACTTAGAGCTAGAAAGAGACCATGGTGTCCAACCTTCTAATTTTATATGTAAAGAGGAGGAGAATAGATATTTTAACTGACTTGTCCAGGGTCACATTTCTGAAGGAGAGCCAGCTCAGTGACTCAGGGGATGGAGTGCTAGTCATAAAGTCAAGAAGATCTGAGCATCAGAAATTTCTTAGGTTTGTGACCCTTATAAGTCACTTAACCCCTGTTTTTTTTTAGTCAACTGCAAAATGGAGATGATAGTCACTTACCTTCAAGGATTATAGTTAAGGCTCAAATGAGATAATATTTGCAAATCCCTTAGTACAATTCCTGACACATAGTAGATACTATATAAATAATATTTACCAATAGTGCTATTGCCACTATTAGTTACCATAGAATGACAACCACTGTGGTGAAAGGGATTAGCTTGATATTAATTAGCATTAGTGGAAGCAACTAGGAATATTTAATCTGAAGATGAAAAGATTGAGGGAGTGAAATGATCACTGTTTTTAAGGATTTAAAGTTCTGCCCTGTGGAAGAGATTCAACCTGCCCTGTTTCATCAAAAACAGGCTAATCACAGGTGTATACTACAAATAGACAAGTATATATTTGATGTCAGATGACCCCAAATGGAGTGGGCTGTGTGAGACAGTCGAGGGTAACTCCTCCCTGCAGTTCTTCATGAAGATGCAGAATAGTAACTCAGTGTGTAGTGTAAGGGAAAGCCTGCTTTATCTTATTTTAAATTAATTGGCCTCAGAGGTCCCTTCCAAATTTGATATTCTGTTGTTCTTTGATTTTTTTAAAAAACAAATTGCAGCATTTTCCAGATAATTCTAGTGAATCAATTGTAGTGTCATTTTTTCCTTTATGTGTACAGAAGAAACAATCTGTATTCTTGAAAAAAAATTCTGAAATTATATTTAGGTGTTTTCTCATTTTACAAGCAAAGTCAGCTGCCAACGGCTTTAATTAATCACTATAATTCTCTAAATAACTCAGCCTTCCTTTGGTCTGTACAATCATCAATTTCCAAAAGTTTGGCTTTTTAATAGCTTCTTCCTTGAGTGTGATGCTTTCTTATTGGCACCAAACTCATGCTGTCAAATGAGATATAAAACAGACATTGTACTTCATAGTATATGGAATTTAACAGCATATGTGTCTATATGAATACACTTTGTGATGAAATACAGTGCAACCTTGTTCTTTTTCAAAGATAATGGAATTCCAAAGGGATGCATGTCCTATCCCTCACTAGAACTGAAAAGTCCCTTTGGTTTTATAAAAAGGTTTCCAGCAGTTTCTTTGACCAAAGCCTACAATATAATTTCTTAAGATGCTCATCTCAAATTCCTTTCCCTTATGCCTATCTCAGGTTCTGGAGTAAGGCTACATCTCGTCCTATTAGTTAATAATAATTATATATATATATGTGTGTGTGTGTGTGTGTGTATATATATATAATGTATATATATATAATTAATAATAACTGAGTTAATAAATTGGATTTGATTGTTAATGTTATCAACTTTAGCATCCTCACTAGTGTGCTTTTCCCAATTGGTACTTGACCAATCAATCAATAAACAATTATTAAATACCTACTAAGTATCAAATATTGTGCTAAGAGATGGGGTTGCAAAAAGAGGCAAAATATAGTCTCTGTCTTCAAGGATTAAGTGGGGGAAACAAAGTGTAGACCAATACATGCAGTGAAGAATTCTTGTTCTTCCCTTATTTTCACACAGTATCATTGACATCACAGGTGATATTTTGAGTTGCATTGTGAATTGGATTTAAATGAGGGAAAGTTATGTAAAGTCTGTAAGTCTCATGCTCTTTTCCAGAGTCATCAAATCCAGTGGCTGGACAAAGTCAACATGAACAGGGATAGCGAGAGATTCAGTGGCTGATCTTGGCTTCTTTGATGTATGACCAAGCTCTAAGTACTCCAAAGTACTCCACAGTGACCCCATCTTGTCTGTTGGTACACACATGCTGGTTTGTGTATGTGTGGATTTATACATATACAGATTTCAGTTCATCATCATCTGTGGTTCCTTAGCAAATAATCTCATGGACTTTATATGACCAGCAGACTAGACATTCCCCAATCCTGTTCTAGGAGTCTTCACTTTATCTATGTTCTCTTTAAAATGTGGAATCCAGGATTGAATTCAATTGATTAAATATGATTTCAGAATGCAGCCTGGTAACTTAGCCTAAAGAAATGAAACAATATATTTCAATAGAATTGTATTTTTCCAAATACATGTAAAGATAATTTTCAACATTTTCTTTTGCCAAATCTTGTGTTCCATTTTTTTCCTCTTTCCCCCTTCCTGAGATAATAAGCACTCCGATAAAGGTTAAACACATACAATTCTTCTAAACACATTTCCTCATGCTGCACAAGAAAAAATCAAATTACAAGGGAAAAAATCCACAAGAAAGGTAATCTAAACATCAACAAAGATACAAAAATGCTATCTTTTGATCAACATTCAATCTCCTTATTCTCTCTGGATGAAGATGGAAGTTTCCATCATGAATCTATTGAATTGTCCTGAATCACCTCATTATTGAAAAGATCCAGGTCCATCACAGTTGATCATCATGTAATGTTGTTACCATGTACAGTAATATCTTGGTTCTGCTCACCATTTAGCATCAATTCATGTAAGTCTTTAGAAGGCTTTCTGAAATCAGTTTGCTCATTATTCCTTATAGAACAATAAAATTCCATGTCATTCATCTACAATAACTTATTTAGTCATTTCCCAACTGATGGGCATCTATTCATTTTCCAAATCTTTGTCACTATAAAAATGGCTGCTACAAACATTTTCATACATGTGAGTCCCTTTCCTTACTTTATGATCTCTTTGGAATACAAGCCCAGTAGAGACACTGCTGGCTCAAAAGATACGCACAGTTTGATAGCTTTTTGGACATAGTTCTATATTGCTCTCCAGAATGGTAGGATCAGTTCACAACTCCACCAGCAATACATTAATGTCAGTTTTCCCACATGTCCTCCAACTTTCATTATTATATTTTCCTGTTGTTTTAGTCAATCTGAGTGTCTACCTCAGAGTTGTCTAAATTTGCCTTTCTTTAATCAATAATGGCTTAGAGCACTTTGAGATAATATTCTAAAAGTGTTTTGTAAATCTTAGAATTATATATCAATTCTATCTATAATCATTGTCATCATAACTTGTACTAGTATCTATCTTTAGGTTAGGGAAAATAGGAAATAAGTACCCAAATTTGATCTAATTTTATTGGTTTTCTGCCTATATCTTCAAGTCTGTATGAGTCTGATTATTTCTACATCTTACATTTCATTAAACCATTTTCTTAGGCTCCTGTATACTACCTTTTCTCCAAAACCACCTACATGAGGTTCAGTTGCTTTGTTCATCCCTCTCAGCTAAGTTCCATGGAGAACTGGATGGTGAGTGCACTGAAAGAACAGAGAGGGAATACATATATGTATCTGTGTATATACATACATATATGCCTATGCACATGCATATATTTTTATTTTGTAATTTATTTTTTGATTTTCTGCTTTTTATTATACAGCTTTTAATTTACAAGATATATACATGGGCAATTTTTCAGCATTGACAGTTACAAAACCTTTTGTTCCAACTTTTCCTCTCCTTCCCCCCCATCCCCTTCCCCAGATGGCAGGTTGACCAATACATGTTAAATATGTTAAAGTATAAGTTAAATACAATATATGTATACATGTCCATACAGTTATGTTGTTGTTCAAAAAGAATCAGACTCTGAACTAGTGTACAATTAGCCTGTGAAGGAAATCAAAAATGCAGGCGGACAGAAATAGAGGGATTGGGAATTCTATGTAGTGGTTCATAGTCATCTACCAGAGTTCTTTCGCTGGGTGAAGCTGGTGCAAATCATTACTGCTCTATTGGAACTGATTTGGTTTATCTCATTGTTGAAGAGGGCTATGTCCAACAGAATTGATCCTCATATAGTATTGTTGTTGAAGTGTATAATGATCTCCTGGTCCTGCTCATTTCACTCAGCATCAGTTCATGTAAGTCATTCCAGGCCTTTCTGAAATCATCCTTCTGGTCATTTCTTACAGAGCAATAATATTCCATAATATTCATATACCACAATTTTTTCAACCATTCTCCAATGGATGGGCATCCACTCAGTTTCCAGTTTCTGGCCACTACAAAGAGGATTGTCAGAAACATTCTTCACACACAGGTCCCTTTCCCTTCTTTAAGATCTCTTTGGGATATAAGCCCAGTAGTAATACTGCTGGGTCAATGGATATGCACAGTTTGATGACTTTTTGAGCATAGTTCCAAATCATTCTTCAGAATGGTTGGATGTATTCACAATTTCACCAATAGTGTGTCATACACATGCATATATGCACGTTTCTATGTGCACACACACACACATATATATATATATATATATATATATATGCACAATATGCACATATATATTGCTGTTTTGACTCAACAATAGAAGACTATAGAACAAGGTAAGCTTTCTGAGGGTATTGATCAAACTGTTATAATCTTTTATGTCTTATCGCCTCATCCAGTGACTGGTAGATAGGATTATATAGAGTAAATAAATGAATAAGTGATGAATGAATGAAAAAATAAGCATATATATGTATGTATGTGTGTATATATATGTGTATATATATATATATATGGAGTAACAAACAAATGAATGAGTGAAACAAACACAACTTTTCACTTACAAATCATCTCCTTTACTCTTTACACATCCATCTCAACACAAGGTTTCTTTCTTAACACACAAAAAATATATTTTTAAAATATATGATTAAAATCATTGGTCTAAAAGAAGAAAGGAATCGTTTATTTTATCTCACTACTTCACAGAGGACATATTAATTCCAGCGTGAGCAATTAATTCCAATTAACCTTGTAATTAAGATATTCTCATATATTGATAGCTCTTTAGTGTGGATGGAATTTTTCTTTTGAATGTAGAGTCAGTATTATGTAATGTTGAATTGCTAAAAGTAGGAGTAACTCAAAACAAAAATATTTCTTTAAAAAAGAGATAAGAAGTTTAATCAAAATTGTGAATTACATTTAAAAATGCATTTAGGAAAACACATAGGTACAATATATCTTAAAATTCACACAAATGGAGTTTTTTTTTCCCTATTTCAACTGGAGTATACGTAGCACCAAGTCATAGCATCACAAAACTGGGATTTCAGCTAATCCAAAAGCATTTGATAAGTAGTTCTAGATGGGAAGGGATCAAGATCAGATAGAGCAAATAAAACTATAGTGGACTTCTGTGTTTGTAAAGGGTCAAGGGATTCATCAGGTCAGAAGGTCAACAAAAGACAAGCCAATTAAAAGGGCTAGTGAGTTGTAATATTAGGGCAGGAACTGCTTGCTCTCTGCCCTTTTTTCCTCAATGTTGTTGGCTGTGGGAAATCCTAGACAGGCATTGATCCTGGCTAGAAAGAAGCCAGAGGAATATAGGTGAAGAGGTGAATCCTCCTAATTGAAACCAGACATAGAGAAGCTAAAGGTAAAGTGGGGAAAAGAAGTATAATGAAGATTTTGCAATGGATACGTATATTTGTATATATGTATAATGTATATATCTATATATGAAATATTTGAAATTGAAAATAGTAAAGCCTAGAGTATTGTCTTTAATTTCAAATTCTGTTACATTATCCTTGCTTTTATATGGAATGCATCACTTGCTTTAAAATTATCAAAATTATTTGTACATAATCATTTTTGCCATCTTAAAATGACAAGAGACTCCTGGGAGCTCCATAACTGTCAAAGTAAGAATTTTATATATTCCTTCCAGAAAAAGTTATATGCCATATAAGGAATCAGCTGTTACTTCAGCCCCATGCTGACTTGGCAGCTACATTCATGTTAAATTACATTTATGATCACAGTTCACTTTATAAAGCAATCATTGTAGATAATTAAATATCTATTTCCTTCCCATTGAATTTTTTTAAGCTGGATCATCCGTTGATTCAATAACTAAAATTATGCCCGTGATTTAATGAAAATAATAACAGTAAGTTGGTCAAATAGAAACTAGTGAGTGTAACTGATAGCCTCCCACATATCCCTTTGGATTTTTTTTTTTTATTCCTTATTACAAGGAGCAATTCCAGTTTTAATAACAGATGGTTTTGAGTGATTTTTTTTCAAGAATAAAACCTTGGATCATAAAACCATTCTGAACTACCAAAAATATAGACCTTAGAGAGCTAGCTGAAGGTCCAAGAAATATATTGGGTTCATCTTTAAGCAAATTCCAAAAGAGAAAAATTATTATTTATTCTCTATTTCTATATTTTACATTTAAAAATGTTTGTCTGAATTTCTTATCAATGAGTTTATTTTAAACAGCTCGGTAACACCTTCTGTTGTGGCTGATTTTTCCTTATGTTTCCATTCATTTAGCACAGATTGATAAAGTCCTTTATATATGTCAGGAACTGTATTAGGCTCTGAGCATACGATGAAAAGAACCAAAAGCTAGAAGTCCTTAAGGATCTTACAGCCTCTGGTAGGAGTATATGTAAGATTCAATGCCTACAACACTGGATCCAGAGACATGAAAAACTAAGCTCAGATCTGATCTCAAATATTTACTAGAAGTTGAGGTCACATAATTAGGAGCCTCGGTGTCCTCATTTGTAAAATAGGGACAGAAATAGCATTTACTTCTGAAGGTTGTTGTGAGAATGAAATGAAATAACATTTTAAAGTGGTTTTGCAAGAGCTCTGTCAATGCCAGTTAACATATACAGACATAAACTAAGAAATAAATAAATACACACAAATATATACTTGCATGTACTTATGCATACATACTCACATATGTTTATGTATACATACACACATATATACTTATGTGTATATGTGTTTAGATGAATGAATGGATACATGGGTAGATGGATAGATGGATTAGATAGATAATGGGTAGATTAGATAAATAGATAAATGTATAGATAGATAGATGGATGGACAGATGGACAGATGGACATAACGATAGATATATAAATAGGTAGGTAGGTAGGTAGATAGATAGATAAATAGATAGATAGCTATCACAATTACATAGACCTCTCATGGTTTCCCCTCCCCTCTGTCTCTCAGATGAGAATTTCACCTCATATTTTACACACAAAAAATTGAGGACATTCACTATAACTTCCCTCTTCTTCCCTCTTCTTATCTTCTATCATTCATGTGCCTTCTTCCACTTTTTCTTCCTTCACTCTTATCTCACATGATAAAGTGATCTTACTATTTACCAATGCTCAAGGGATACTATTCCATCATATCTACTCCAACAGATCTTATCCCCAATTTTTCACTTATTTTCAATCTTTTTTCTCTTTAGGGCCCATTTCCCACTGCTTTTATATATCCTCGGATTTCTTTTTTGACTAAAAAATCTCTCATTTGATCCTTTCTTCTCTGTTAAATGTACTCTATTTCTTTTACCCTTTATAGTAAAATTCCTTGATAAGGCAATTTATAATAGATGTTTCCAATTTTTTTTCCTTCTTACTTTCTTCATAACCCCTTATCATCTGACTTCTCCTCTGATGCTATTCACACCCTAGTGCAAGTCCTCATCATCTCATGAATGTATTGTTCAATACTTGCTGGTGGATCTGCCTGTCTCAAATCTTCACTCTAATCCATCCTCCTTTAAGCCACTAAAGTGACCATGTTTACCAAATAAGACACCCCATCTCTTGGCTCTGAACATTCTGTTTGGCTGTCTTCCGTTCCTGAATTCTCTTCCTTCTATACACCAACTATTGATTCCTTGGATTCCTTTAAGGACCATTTAAAATCCCACCTTCTACAGAAATTATTTCCCACCCCTATTAATTCTGATGACTTCTCTCAATTATTTCCTGTTTATCTTATATATAGCTTCTTTTTAAAATTACATGTCTCTCTCATTAACTTGTAAAATTCTTGAAGGATGACTGTTTTCTGGCTCTTTTTATACTGCTAGAACTTATCATATTGCCTGATGCATGGTAGGTGTTTAATGGCGTTTTTTAATCGATATGTATATGCCTAAATTTCAATAGTTTAAAACCAAATTAAAAGTGGTAGAAAGAAAAGGAGGAAAAGGAAGAAGAAGAGAAAAAGAACAAGAAGTAGGACGAAATGAAGAAACAAGTTTTGTTCTTATCAGCCCTATTTTACATATGATTTCTATAAACATCAAATGATTAGTATCATATAGCCAATATAGTCATAGGATTATAAGGTCACTGATTTAAAGCTGATGGAGTTTTTAGAGTTTTTTGACTGTTGGTTTCTTCTTTGAAATAAGAGAAAACCAAGACCCAGAGAAGCGAATTAATCTAATTGGGTTCATAAAATTTTAAGTGTATAAAACTGAATTCTAATCCAAGTCTTCCCTTTCTCCAGTTTGAATATTCTATAGATATTCATGAAGCAACTGCTAGGGTCAAAGCCCTGTCTAGTTGTTCATTTTTCAATGGATTATAGATCTAGGAGTTCCAAATAGTTATCTAAATTTCATCTTGTTTATTACTTTTACCCACTGAGACTCATCTACAACTCAAAGACTTATATCTTGCCCATAGTCCCACAACTAGCAAGTGACAGTGGTAAGTTTTGAAACTAGATTTTTCTAATTCCAAGTTAAATACTCTATCAGCTAGAGCAAAACTACTTCTTGGTAAACACTGGAAATATTAAAAAAAAAAGGATATACAGCAGCCTTTTTTATTTAAAAGTATATATAATCTATTTTTTATTTTTCTTTCTTTTTTCTTTTTTCTTTTTTTTTTTTTTTGCTGAGGCAATTGGGTTTAAGTGACTTGCCTGGGGTAACACAACTAAGAAATGTTAAGTGTTTGAGGGCAGATTTGAACTCAGATCCTTCTGACTTCAGGGCTGGTACTCTATCCACTGCACCACTTAGCTGCCCCACTTTTTAATTATTATTTTGCCTTTTTACTTGTAATTAATTTTCAAATTTATATATACATATACCTACATGTACATATATACATATATGTATACATATATACATGTGTATATAGAAACATATATTATATGTGTGTTTGTATGTGTATATATGTACACACACATATGTGTGTGTATTCTAAAATCTCTTAAGGGTGGTTATTCCCCCATTCCTCAAGGTCTCAAGTTACCCATTTTGCTCCTATTCATATATTTACAATGCTGGATAACTCACTGGTTTGTGAAGAAGTTAATTTCCTTTCAGAACAGTACAGATTTTATAATTATTTGAAGCTTTTGGTTTTATGTTTCGGTATGGTGATAGAAAAATCCCTTCCCCAATACCCAAATCTCTGTGTGTGTGTGTGTGTGTGTGTGTGTGTGTGTGTGTGTATTCACAGACACATACTCACTTTTGTTTCAATTTTTACAGAAGAAACAATGATCTAAGTCTGGGGAATTGGCTCTGATCTCATATCTATGTGTCTTTAAGCATTACTGGGTCTCCATTTCATCATCCAATAAACCAAAGGATTTGGAATTGCTGACCTTTGAGAGTGTAGCCCACTCTAAATATATAATCCGATGATCTTTATTCCCCATTTTTTCCTCTGGGTGTTTACAATAAATGTCTATTCCCTCTACATTGTAAGGATAATATGTCTCATACACATATGTGAATCAGACAAGATGCGATAAAAGCCAAAGAGATTCAATGTGGGAAAAAAAAAAAAAAGAAAAGAAACAACAACAACAAAAGATCAGTTAAGGGCATTAGGGAACCTCAATATAATGGATTTATCATCCATGAACTTAGCTAAATCGTGCTTAAACCTCGTTATATTTTTGTAGCTTTTAGAATCTCTTTTCAAGGGTAATGAGCTTCAGAGTATACCTTCTATGTAAAGTAACAGCTATTTTGATCTGCCATCATGACGCTTCACAGACTTTAAGCTTCTCTCCCTCTATAAAACTCAGATCCTAAGCTCCTGTCATACTTTTTAAGAAGTACAATCCAGTAAATATATGAATAATATGAAAAAAGAATAATGGCGCTGGGGCAATGTTTGTATTTAGGTCAATATCTTTCTACCCACATGGACACCTCAAACCATGCCATTCTTTGTTCTTCTTAATTCCAATAGCATCTTCATCACCATTACAAGATGGGCCATTCTACATGCTACAGTGAATCACGTTTGGAGGAAAAGCAGCATGACTACTGTTTGTCACTCTGATTTCTTTTATCTCTCTCTCTCTCTCTCTCTCTCTCTCTCTCTCTCTCTCTCTCTCTCTCTTTCTCTCTCTCTCTCTCTCTCTCTTTCTCTTTCTCTTTCTCTTTCTCTTTCTCTTTTTTGCTTCAAAACTTACAAAACAGTCAAATAAATTTCTAGGCAGAAAATGAGATAATTAAATAAATGGAAGTGCTTTACAAAGTGGGCCAAGCTATCCCACCAAAAGGCTCAAAGACAGTCACAATGACAATACAGAAAGGAAATGTGAATTATTTGGCCCTTGAACACCACCTAGTGCTCAATATATCCTAAATATGTCAATTGTATAAATAGGGAAAAATAGCAATCAGCAATCAATACAGCAAGGCTGAGGTGGTGTTGGGAAAGAGTGAGGGAATACTAATAATGAGTCTTGATATTTATATCAACATTTTCAAAACATGTTTTGTAATGACCGCGTATTTAAAGTCAGCCGGAGTCAGGAATTCAGGTTAAGGGGAAAATCTTCAATATTTATTGAAGCGAAGAGGTGAATAAAGATTGCTATAGCAAATATAGGCAAGAAAGATTGCGATAGCAAATATAGGCAGTTGCGACAGGAAGCCAGCTAAGAGAGAGCGACGCGAGCCGAGGCAACCATGGAGGCAACTGTGTCGGCAACTGTGGCAATGGCCGTCCCAAAGGTCTCTCCTCCCCTTCCTTCTCCACTCCCCTGCCTCCACCCACCAAAATCGTCATTTCCTATACAACACATCAGGACTTGCACAAAGAGTGGGTGGGGCCATTCTCTCTCCAAGCTTATCTATTAATAGAGTATGGTCCAATTACTATTTAGCCTCATGTGCTTGGGACCTCAGTGCATCAACTCAAGCCTCAGCCCATTACATCTCCCGCTTTCTTTTGTTTTAGAACACAGGTGATCATGCCATCCCTGACTCTTCAGGGAGGTCAGAGCCCCCAAGGGAGGTGATCACACCCTCCCTGATTTCTCAGGAAAGGAGGTGAAAGCACCGAAAAGGAAGTGATCACGACCCCCCTGACTTCTCAGGAAGGGAGGTGAAAGCACTAAAAAGGAGATAATCACGCCCTCCCTGACATCTCAGGAAGGGAGATGAAAAGCACCAAAGGGAAGTGGGGGTTGCTAGCAGGTTTCTGGGCTCAAGGGTCTTATTATGCACAAACCCATCAGCATGGGAACACATAGCACATAGCAACAACGCAGAGACTATTAGTGATGACTCTCCCCACAGTCAGTGCAGGCTTGATGTGGTGTAACAAACATGAATTATGCACCCAAGTAACGGCATAACAAACAATATTGTTATAAAAAGCCTGCGTGACCTGATAGAAGAGGAAGGGCTAGTTGTATCTTGGGAACACGCAGCTAAACTTTTGAGTACATTAAAACTTACCTCCCCTGGGTTCTTAGAGGAAGAGCAAATCTCTCTGGGTAACTGGGCATTGGTTGGTCAACAGATCTCTGATTATAACATTGACAACCCTCAGTCAGTTCCCTTCGAGGCATTCTATTTATACAATACGATACAGATGGCCTTAAAATACCGTACTAGTTTTAGGAGAAAAGGAAAAAACTCTAAGAATGGCCAAATGCGGAAGCCTGAGGTAAAGGAGGAAGACAAAGAACAGATTAATGGCCATATCCCCACAGGGCATGAAGACTTAAGTGAGGCTCAAGGGCGGGGTGAATCTGAGGCAGCTTTAGCCCCACCTGAGGAGCAGGTAATTGACTCTCCTCCATCAACTCCACCCTCCGGGATGGAGGGAGGAGGGGTAGTGGGGGGGGGCAGTGACAGCACCAGCACCTCCCCCCCAGCATCCAGCCCCTCCCCCACAGCGTCCAGCTGCTCCTTTGAGTAGATTGCAAAAGGCACTAATTAAGGCCAAAGAAGAAGGGAGAAATGTATTGGAAATCCAACACCACATTTTTCCAGTTATTCAACAGTTTGATTCTTCAGGTCAAGAAAGTAGAAGATACTCTCCTTTTGATATAGAAATCCTCAAAGACCTGAAAAAAGCTTGCACTCTTTATGGGGCTACATCAGCTTATGTTAAGATGCTATTACAAAATTTGTCTTTTGAAATCTTGACCCCTGATGACTGGAAATCTATAGCAAAGATATGCCTAGAACCTGGACAAAACTACTTGTGGCTTTCTGAATATAGTGAGCTCTGTAGGATACAAGCCCAACAAAATAGTCAAAGTGGAGTTCATGCTGCAATCACCTATGACCTACTTACAGGTACAGGTCCTTATGCAAATGTCGCAGCACAAATTAATTATTCTGTAGCAGCATATGAGCAAATTGCTGTTAATGCTATCAAAGCGTGGGCTTCCCTCCACAGTAAAGACGACAAGAGGGGGGCCTTCACAAAAATAACACAAGGGCCAAATGAACCCTTTGCTGACTTTGTGGGACGTTTGCAGACAGCTATCACAAGAACAAATGGAGAAAATCCAATAACAGACGTTTTGATAAGGCAACTTGCTAAGGAAAATGCTAATGAGGTTTGCAGAAGAATTATACTAGGACTGCGCAGGGATGCTCCTTTAGAGGAGATCATAAGACGCTGTGCCACAGTGGACACAGGTGCCTTTTATACCCAGGCTATGGTGCAGACTTCCCAAAATCCAAACATGGGAAGACAGAATCCCTCTTGGCAAGGGACTTCCAGAGAGACTCGTAGATGCTTTCAGTGTGGAAAAGTAGGGCATCTGAAAGCTCAATGTTGGTATAGAGATAGAATGGGAAAACAAGGTGGGAGAACAAGACCCCAAACCCCATGTCCAAAATGCAACAGAGGCTTCCATTGGGCCTCAGAATGCAGACAGATTCAGGGAAACGGGATGAGGGGCCCAGCCCCAGGGCCCAAGGCAAAAAACACTTGGGGCATGATGGCAGCCAATGGTGCACCCAGGGAGGGCCTAGAAGTCCAGTATCCAGACATGACCAATCAGCCAGAAAGCCATATGATGGGAGAAGGGGATTACACAGTCAACCAGCCAGGAAGCAACCTGATGGCAGAAGGGAATTACAATTGGGGAGAATAGAGCTGTATGCAGCTGGGACAACTGAGATACCCCCTGGAGAGGTGAAATCTGTTCCTCTCCAGCCTATGGATCCCTTACCTCCAGGCACAGTAGGCTTGACCATTTCACCTCCTTTTTGTACGTACAAAACAGTGTCCATCCACACACTGATGTGGGAAACTGGGGAATGTGTAGATAATATCCCAGTCACTAATACAGGTAGACAATGTGTGACTTATCACCCAGGAGACGTAGTAGCATCAGGTTTACTCATACAGAATCCTAATAAGCAACCTGGTGATAGTCACCCAGGTTCTGACTCCAGACCACAAAATCCAGGAATTTACTGGACAGCAGCTGTAACGGCTGACCGACCTATGCTCACGATCTATATAAATGGCCTACCATTGAAAGGATTGGTAGACACAGGTGCAGATCGTACAGTTATTAGAGGTGCCAATTGGCCCAGTCACTGGCCAAAGATTAAAGCAGACACCTATATGTCTGGAGTAGGAGGATCAATAGCAGCTGAAGTTAGTGCTGCCCCTATGAGATGGACTTTTGAAGGCAAAACAGGAGTTTTTACTCCTTTTATAGTTGAAAAACTCCCCATCAATCTGTGGGGAAGAGATGTTTTACAACAATTAGGGTTAAAAATGAGTACTTCGGTTTTTTAAGCAGGGCTGCTGTTGAAGGCCTGCCAACACTTTCACCTGTTCCTATCCAATGGAAAACTGATACACCAGTGTGGATAGAACAGTGGCCCTTGGGTAGCGATAAAATTCAGGCCTTATTAGATATAGTACAGGAACAGCTTGAACAAGGACATTTACAACCTTCTCTAAGTCCTTGGAATTCCCCAGTGTTCGTTGTAAAAAAGAAATCAGGAAAATGGAGGATGCTCACTGATTTAAGAAAAGTAAATGAACAGATGGAAACTATGGGAACTCTTCAGCCTGGACTTCCATCTCCTACTCAATTGCCTAGAGAGTGGCCTCTTTGGGTCATCGATATTAAGGATTGTTTCTATTCTATCCCTCTGGATAAGGAGGATATGAAAAGATTTGCCTTTTCAGTGCCCAGCGTTAACTTAGCTGAGCCTTATAAAAGATATGAATGGACAGTTTTGCCACAGGGAATGAAAAACAGCCCCACGTTGGGCGCCAAATGTAATGACCGCGTATTTAAAGTCAGCCGGAGTCAGGAATTCAGGTTAAGGGGAAAATCTTCAATATTTATTGAAGCGAAGAGGTGAATAAAGATTGCTATAGCAAATATAGGCAAGAAAGATTGCGATAGCAAATATAGGCAGTTGCGACAGGAAGCCAGCTAAGAGAGAGCGACGCGAGCCGAGGCAACCATGGAGGCAACTGTGTCGGCAACTGTGGCAATGGCCGTCCCAAAGGTCTCTCCTCCCCTTCCTTCTCCACTCCCCTGCCTCCACCCACCAAAATCGTCATTTCCTATACAACACATCAGGACTTGCACAAAGAGTGGGTGGGGGCCATTCTCTCTCCAAGCTTATCTATTAATAGAGTATGGTCCAATTACTATTTAGCCTCATGTGCTTGGGACCTCAGTGCATCAACTCAAGCCTCAGCCCATTACATCAAAATGGAGGATGCTCACTGATTTAAGAAAAGTAAATGAACAGATGGAAACTATGGGAACTCTTCAGCCTGGACTTCCATCTCCTACTCAATTGCCTAGAGAGTGGCCTCTTTGGGTCATCGATATTAAGGATTGTTTCTATTCTATCCCTCTGGATAAGGAGGATATGAAAAGATTTGCCTTTTCAGTGCCCAGCGTTAACTTAGCTGAGCCTTATAAAAGATATGAATGGACAGTTTTGCCACAGGGAATGAAAAACAGCCCCACGTTGGGCGCCAAATGTAATGACCGCGTATTTAAAGTCAGCCGGAGTCAGGAATTCAGGTTAAGGGGAAAATCTTCAATATTTATTGAAGCGAAGAGGTGAATAAAGATTGCTATAGCAAATATAGGCAAGAAAGATTGCGATAGCAAATATAGGCAGTTGCGACAGGAAGCCAGCTAAGAGAGAGCGACGCGAGCCGAGGCAACCATGGAGGCAACTGTGTCGGCAACTGTGGCAATGGCCGTCCCAAAGGTCTCTCCTCCCCTTCCTTCTCCACTCCCCTGCCTCCACCCACCAAAATCGTCATTTCCTATACAACACATCAGGACTTGCACAAAGAGTGGGTGGGGGCCATTCTCTCTCCAAGCTTATCTATTAATAGAGTATGGTCCAATTACTATTTAGCCTCATGTGCTTGGGACCTCAGTGCATCAACTCAAGCCTCAGCCCATTACAATGTTTGAAGCATTTTCTTATCCTATTAATCTAGTGATATTGGTGTTCAATGTATGTTTATGCTTGTTTGACAAATCAATAATAAAAAAAAAAAAAAGAATCATGATCCTGACTCAGAAGTCACAAGCTTTGAAACATCCTTACTGTGTTTTTGGGGTGTACATGTATGCAGCAAAGACTAGTAGCTCTGGTGTAAGGGCTGCTGGGCCCTTTGCAGGTCTGCTTTCCACCTTTGCTGTCCACCTACCATATAACTCTCACTGTAGCAGCCATAACTCAGTAGACATTTTGTTAGATGGGTTAAATTAAATTGAAGGGAACTAAAAAGCCACTGATGATTTTTTTTGGGGGGCTATCTACTCCAAGTAAATAAAGTCTTCCCCTACATAATAGGCAATTGTGAATAATTTGTTTCAACAGGCCTTGAAGACCCAGAAGCAGACACTATGGAGTAGTTAGAGTTTACTTAGACATTGAAGATGTCAAGGTCATCCACTGCATCTGAGCCATCACCAATCATCCTGATTCTTGTTTTGCCATTGGACTTTAATAGCTCTGGAAGAGAGATACCAAGGGCTTCAAACAACTCTGCTTCATGTAAAACCA
Organism: Antechinus flavipes; assembly: GCF_016432865.1. Taxonomy (NCBI): domain Eukaryota; kingdom Metazoa; phylum Chordata; class Mammalia; order Dasyuromorphia; family Dasyuridae; genus Antechinus; species Antechinus flavipes. Next base: position 12,305,629 of record NC_067399.1, on the reverse strand, counting down.
GTTCCTGCCTTAGTGAAGACATCACTTGTTTCTGTGACATGGAGAGACGTTATTTGCCCATGGTCTTATGGTCCTGTGTGTCAAAGGAAGGACTTGACATAGCAGGTCTTTATGACTGAGGCTAGGGTTTCCATTTATCGTGATAATAATAACAACAGTAACAAAAGCAATAGCTATATTTATATAGTATTTTAAAAAGCTTAAAAAGCATTTTGTTCATATTTTCTTTTATACTAAATATTCCAGTCATCACTATCCCTATTCTATGAGTAAAGAACTAAGACCCAGTTAACTGACTTACCCATTATCACTTAGTTGATAAATGACAAAAGCATACTGTAATTATTCCCCCTTCCTCAGGAAATTCAAGCCTCACTGTTAACCCTGGACACCTTGAACACTCTGTTTTACTTTGTGAATATAAAAACACCCATTACCTGTGTTGATAATTTCATAATGAAATATTTTGCATTCAATCTTGTTCCAGGGAAGATAATGTTATTTACATAATCAACTGTAAGTCTATTTTTCTTCCTGCTCTCCAATTCAGATATTAAAAGAATTATGTAGAGCTCCTTTCCTAGGCCAGAGATAATGAGATGGTCTTTGTTTTGATGTTTAAGTGATAAAGACAAGTGTAATTCCATTTCATGGGTGCAGATCTAAGGATGGGATCCCTTCCTCATTCCCATACCTCTTCAATATAGTTAACCTCCTTGAAAAATCAGCAGACATTGGTTGTTGAGATTTGGAAACATTCATATAATTTATGCATCTCTTGATGGACTGAACCTCTATTCATTTAGAGATGGATGTCCCATAAATCAGGAACTTGTCAGGCAGATGCTCTGTTTTGTCACTTGTATGGATTTTGCCTCACTATTGAACAAACACAATTTGTAAACTGCTGCATCAGTATCCTTCTCAAGCTTTGGTGAGGTGAAAATAACATGGAAAGGGCTTCAAGCTTCCAAAGAGAAACCCAGCAGAGGTGCAAAGCTTCTGTTTCTATGTGCTTGGAGAAGGAGCAGACATGGGCTGCAAGAGATATGAAGCAACTAAAGAACATTTGATTGGATGTTAAAGTCTCTTCTTCTTATCCCATTGCCCTTCTTTCTCTCTCTCTCTCTCTCTCTCTCTCTCTCTCTCTCTCTCTCTCTCTCTCTCTCTCTCTCTCTTTCTGTTTCTCTCTCTCTCACACACACACACACACTTCTCTTTTTAATGTCATCTTCCAAAAAGAAAACGGTAAAAAAATAATTCTTTATTATAATAATGGAAAGGGGGCATTTAATGCAATGTTGTTAATGTCAAATACCTTTTCTTTTTTTAGCAAAATAAGATTCCCTAAAGATATGGCAGCATGCACCAGCTCAGCATGCCATCTCTGTGACCTTTGCCAAATCAATTAACCTCCTTGAGCCTTTCTGTTCTCATTTATAAAATGAAGGGCTTGGACTGAACTTCTAAGGTCCTTGCAGCTCACAAAATTACTAATCTAAAGGTTTTGAATTTTTTTAAAAATAGGAATCATGCATATAAAATTAAAAATATATTCACACAGAAAACAGTGAAAGGAACTCAAGGACTTGTCATCTAAGTTAGACTTGTCAAAGGCATTGAGAAAGATTAATCTGGAGAAGAGTTATGGAGCCCATGAGAAATGTCTTAGAAGATATAAAGGACAATCACATGGGAGAGGAAATGGGCATTATCAGTAGATAGCCAGAAGTCAGAACTAGAAATGAGTAGAATTTGCAAAGGGAGAAATTCAGGTTCAATTGAGGAAGTACTTCACAATAAGATGAATGGACTGCCTCATGGGACCACAATATTCCTTTCACTTGAGTTCATCAAGCAGAGGCAAGATGGCCATTGATGGAATGTCATAAAGAAGCTTCTTTTAAATATGGGACAGAGATGATGATCTGAGAACCTTTCCAACTCCAAAATATTGAGACTATCGGGATTCAGTTAGATATCTTACCTTCAAAATATAATTAGCATAGCCTATTCTTATGCTTCATGCATGAAATTGAAATTATTATTCCCCTTTTCCCCAGTGCTCATTTATATCTAGAAATACAGTCTATAGGGCTATGCCTTTCAGTAGTCTGTGAAAATTAAAATTATTTTCAAAATAATACTGATATATTTTAATTTCTAATTTGGTGTGTGTGCATACATTACATGGAAGACATACATGCACACATACACATATATATTCTTTATGTATGTATGTATAAATGTATATATGCATCTCTATATATGTGTATATGTGTGTGTTCACATCACACATAAACAAAAGCTATCTTGAAGATGCTTAGAAAAGGGAGTTCTGAGAGCAAAATTTTAAGAAGCACTGTTGTAGGACAACCCAAATTTAAAGGTTATTGGGATCTTCTCGATTGTACCAATTTTGTATGCTAGGCATTGATCCTGCCATTGACATAAGATTTCTGATCCATGAGGAAATAATTTCACTCTTCTTAGCTTTAGATTCATCACATTTAATAGGCTAAATTATCTAAATAAATTAAATAGATTAAAAATATTTTTAATTCTGAGCTCACTCAGTTACTGGTATAAAAAAGGAACTTGATTTAAAAAAAGAAAAGAAAAGACTCAAAGAATGTGAAGGAAAATTCTTATTGTTGAGCCAAATATTTAGAAAAAGTGTTATGGAATGATTGACATTATTTTGCAAATTGTAGAAGTATATAATGACAAATTAATGATATTTAATATTTAAAGAGAATTATAATATTTTCATGATGCCAGGATGCTGAGTAGGATGTGACCTTTTTCACTATGTAAATTAATCAATTAAAATGAAATGAACTGGATTTAATTAAATGTTGAAAGAAAACCTTTTTTGGAGGGAGAAAAATAACAATCACCTTTTTGTTTGTTGGTAAAATGATAGGTTTAGATAGGAAATTTGTGTTTTCCTACCACCGTTTTTTGGGACCATTTGGGAGAGGGGACATTCTGAGATTCATTCATATCTTCAATTAAGATGGAACTATGACCTCAAGTACTCACTGGACTTCTCCTTTTGTTTGGTAGTATTCTTCCATGAATACAGATTTAGAAGGTAGAGAAAATACTAAGGATCTTCATAAAAGGTTTTCTTTGCAGTTGAATTGGTATAAAAAATTGCATTTAATGTTGAGAACTCAGAGATTGTTGCAGTGCCCCTTTACTGAAGCTCAAGCAAATTTTTGTTTACTCTCTGCCATCTTGTCTCTGCACTCAGGAAACCCTCTTCAATTTATCTTCCCTACCTTAGCTCATATTACTTACTTCATACAATATATTTTAATTAAGTTTGACTGCTAGATATTTCTCAAAATTTATCTTGCATTTCTAATCTTTATGTTTGAAATACATTCTTTTTCTCAGTTTTACTTCTCTTCTAAATTTTATCTTCCTTCAAAGTTTAATTCAGATATTATCTCTTTCATGAAGACATTACCAGTTTCCCCAGATCCTAGGCTGCTCTAACCCAAAATAGGTCTTGAAAATTGAATGTCTCTGTGGAAAGGAAGTGCCTACCCAGTACAATTTAAGACCCTTGAAGGTAATGATTGTTCCATCGTTGACTGGATTACCAGCTTGTTACCTAGTACTGTGTCTGGTACTTAATTGGTTCTTGTTGAACTGAATATTATTATGAACTTTTAAGAGATTTTATTTGTCTCTGACTCTTTAATATTCCTAATGTGTGGCGTTATTAGTTAGAGTATTGTATCAAGATCTAGAGATCAAAAGAAATGGGGGAGGTCAGGATCTAGGGGGAAGCTGTATAGCAAAAAATAGGCAGATTACCTATGTGGATGGCTAGATGGGATGAGATGACATTGGACCCTGTGGATAGAGCTAGCCAAAAGCAAGAATGAAATATAAGGAAATGTTTGCAGTGACCTTTCAACTGGGCAGGGCTTTGGAGTGGGATCTTCAGACTGCCCTAAAGATTTCAGAGGTCCAGGTTCTCCACAGTGTGAATATTTTTTGTTTAAATGTCTAAGGGGGAAAACAAACAGAATAAAACAAAACCAGAGCCAAGAGAGCATGGAGGGGCAAGAAGAATTGAATATTGCTTTGTTCAAATGAATCAATTCCTGCCCTCAAATAGCTTATTAAGGGATACAACAGATAGAAATATAGGTAGGCAGATAGATAATAGATAGATTGATAGACTATATATATATATATATATGTAAAACTATAAATATATAAATATACATTTAGAAAAGTATATATACACACATATATGTACATATATATCATATAAATATACATAAACATATCTAGTCACATGTATAAATATAAGCATATCTATCCAACATGTATGACTGATAATATTCTTTTTAGTTAACTGTAAAAATTGAGCATAAGATATATTTTAGGCTGTTTTTTAATGCAGTAGATATTTATAAAGCCTGAACAATGTATTTCACTTTTTGTACTATGAAAGAATAGAAAAAACATAATTTAAAAATAGAGTTAACTTTAAAATTTGTTTTGTATCGAGTTGGATTGTGTGTCTTGTTGGAGGAAAGATGAAAAGTAATATACATATACATATATATATATATATACAGAACAGTTTTCATATTTGAGAAGCATTTTCTATAAATTATCATATTTAATGCTCAAAATGCTGCATATTCCATTTGAAATTGAAGCTGAACATATCATTTTCTCCCTTTAATAGATAAGGCTGCTGAGCCTTAGAAAGTAGATTTGCCCTGTGTTTAGCATAATGCCTGGAACATAGTAGGTACATAATAAATGTTTCTTAATATTATTTTATTGACTTGATCCTTATCACATAACTAGTATGTGTCCTAGACAGGATTTTAACTCAGGTTTTGAAAATAAGGACAATACTCTTTCCACTTCACTGTGCAACACTGCCTGTCATGTACCAGCTAAGACCCCTAAATTAGATTAACTTAGTTCCAAGGTTGGTTGCTTAAATTTTCTTTATGTTAGAAATCTTGTTAGCAATTACATAGTACTTCCAAAGGAGTTTCTGGTTTTATAAGACCCAAGATTTATTTGGTTCTTTCTTTTTTATTTATTTATTTATTTATTTTTTGGATAAAGATCAAGCAAGGCAAAAATGAAAGGTAGATGCTTGCAGATCAATTGAGCTTTCATTTGCTATTAAGAAATATAGGGAATGGAATATGTATAACTAGGACATCTTCTATACCCTTAAAATGCAAATCAGGCCATTGTTTCTGAACTAGCTGTCAAACCAGTTAATAGACAGGTCCATGATTTTCCAAAAAAAGAGAGACTGCTCCCGTTGTGGGCAATGCTATGTACCCGACTTGATGGAAGGTAGACAAATAACCAGATCAAAGGAGTAGGGCTTTGTCCTAGGTTATTGAATATATTATATAGCATTAAATATAGGGAACATAGATAAAACTAGCAAATTTTAGCATCTACAACTAATAGGAACTAGAATCTTCTAAGCAAAATAATTCTACAAATAGAAAGCTAACAACTGACAAGTAGGAGAGAGTTTTTTCTGCCCCCTTAACTGAGGGCATGTTTAATTATCAACTTGCATGGAAGCAAAAATTATAAAAAATTCTCTTGGAAGGCACTTTGGTAGCTCTGTAAGTGTTATATCAAAGATAAGTCCCAAATTGCACTCCTTGTGTTTTGATCCAGCAAGAAAATTAAGAGAAATATTTGACTTTAAATTGAGGAATTAAGCCATTTTCCTTTCAACTTCTCAATATTTAAAAGCAATACCAAGAAATGTTCAGCTGACATTAAAGACTAATAATACTCTTTTTGCTTAACTGTAAAGATGGATCATAAGGGATATTTTAGGCTGTTTTTCAAGGCAGTAGATATTTATAAAGCCTGAGCAATATATTACATTTGCTGTACTACTAAAGAATAGAAAAGGATATTTTTAAAAATAGAGTTAACTTTAAAATCTATTGTGAATGTTGGGAGGAGGGAACAGTTTGACTAACATTCACTTAAAGTCAGCAGAGAAAGTCTTTTTTTTTTCTTTGTTTCAATAATTCAAATCCCTCATTAGTTTAGGGAGAATTAGAATTGGGAAGTCCCTCTGAAATCATTTCCCCCAAATTCACTATTTTACAGGTGAAGAAATTGAGACAGGTTTCAAGCAATGGCCAAGGTCACACAGGAAGCTTTAGAGGCAGAAACTATGCCTTCATTCTATGATTCCAAGTATAGCACTCATTCTATTATACCTTGTCATTCCTTCCAATGTATTTTGTCTTTCCTCATAAATATAACTGTTCTGGGTGTGTGTATATATATACACATATACATAAAAATTTCCTTGCTTAACTCAGTCTGCTTACAGAGAGAGGTGTATGTGTGTGTGAGAGAGGAAATAGATTAGAAAGGGGAGTAAAAGAATAAAGTAAAAATATTACATCAGAGAGGAAAAGAAAAACTACAAGGGAAGCAAAGAAATGATGGGCTGTTATGAATACGATGTCTTCTATTATTGTATATGCTTTCTTGAAATGGAAATTTGTTGTTACATATTTTGAATCTTCTCCATGTTTTGCTAGACATTTTCTGCTGGCACATAAAAAGGTTTTTTGAATTATTTTGGTTTTATTTTTTTTTCTTTTTCTATTTTTTTCTTATTTTGAATTTGTTTTAAAGTAGTAAATACATCCATTAAAAATAAACAACAAATATATATGTTCTTCTAATGTGGGCTCCTTAAAAGTAAGGGCACTTCCATTTTTGTATTTGTATCTCTACTATTTAGCACAGTGCCATGAATATAGTCGGTCATTCTTTAATAACTCCTTGCCAAAAAGCAAATTAATCTCCTTCCATTTGAATACCAGGTTGAAGTGGAAAAGCTATAGAGCATTTGTGATATTTGGACCTACATAGAAAGAGAAACCCTATTGGGAAGCTGTCATGTATTCAGTTTTTAAGCACATGAAAAATATGAACCAGAATTCATAAGATCAGTAATCTGGAACTGAAGGAGACCTTGTAGGCTATAAAGTCCAACTCATTCATCTCAGGAAACTGAGGCACAATATGATGAAGTGACTCATTCTCGCAAATGTCAGAAGCAGGCCAAGAATATTTCTTTCTGATTCCAAATGCAGACCAAATCATCAATGTGTGACTGGTCTTTCTGCTACCATGACTACCCTACCAAAAGCATTTATATGGTAATATACACAAACTGATTCGTTTGATCCTCCTGCCTATGATCTAAGGTGGATCCAATTATTTTCCTCAGTTTATAGATAAGACAACTGATTCTAAAGTGAAGCTCCTTGTCCTGTCGACAAGGAGCAGGATTGGAGCTGTGGATCTGAAGTCAAGAAGACCTCCATTCTACCCATCACACCACCTTATGGTTCTTCTCTTTCTTGTTTCAATCGTTCTTCAGTTGTGTTAAACACATTGTAACCCCATTTTGGGGTTTTCCTGACAAAGATGCTCAAGTGGTCTGCCATTTGCTTTTCCAGTTCATTTCCCAGATGAGAAATTGAGGCAAATGGAGTACTGTGACTTACCATGGATCATACAGCTAGTGTCTGAGGTCACATTCAAAGTCATTAGAGGTTTTGTTGTTGTTGTTTTACTTTAGATCTGGCAATCTATTCAATGTCCCATCTAGTTACTCATTTAGTGCACCACAAGGAACAGAGATTTCTTACTTTCAATTCAATTTAACAAATATTTATTAATCTTCTCCCATGTGCTATATATTGTGCTAGGTACATTTAGGATATAAAGACAATATTGCCTCTTCCTTAAGAGAACATACAATATATCATGTACCTTGACAAGTGATTCACAAAAAGAAAAAAAAAAGACAAAACAAAAAATATGGATACAAAGGCAGAGAACCAGCATTCAAATTCCCACTCTGCTAATTACAATCTGTACAACTTTGGAAAACTCTCTCTGAAACTCATTTTTCTTATTTTTCAATTAAAGAGCCTGATTCATCATCATTTATTGGTTTGTTTGTTTGTTGTTTGTTTGTTTTTTGATGAGTATTAACAATAGAGCAATCAAGAAAGGTCTACTAGAAGGGGCAGCCCCTGAGCTAGACCTTGAAGGGAAATATGGGCTGTCAGAGACCTTGTAAATAGAGAAAAGTAAAAAAGAATGCCCCAAAAGCTTGTGGGTCATAAGCTAAGCATCTTTATTCCTAGCTTCCCTAGCTTGTGGTTATACAGCCAGCTTTATGTGGCAATATATTGATAAGTAACAGGATTTCCTTAAGCCACAGGTAATTCTTAAGGCCTCACTCCTAAATTATAGGTAGGTTGGAGTCCCTGAAAGGAGATCTAAGGCATACCAACTAAATCACAGATCCTTTGAATCTTTCTCATGAATTACATGTTTTTAGCATGTTGGTCAAGAATCTAGCTGCCCTCCATTTGCTCTATGATTCAGTTATGTGTTGCTGTTTATATGTGACATTGGGCCTCTCAGTTTCCCCAACTTTGCACTGGATTTCTCCCAAGCTGCAATGATCTCCCTCTTCACTCCTAAAAATTAAATTAATTAAATTAAAAATTGAATTAAATGAAAGAATCAAAGGCATCTAGGAGTTCAAGATTAAGTCACACTATCATCAATAGTGATCAAAAAATACTTCTTGCAGAAGAGGGATGTTGGCTGAGACAAAAAAAAAAGCATAAAAAAAAAAAAACAGAAAAAAAAGAAAGCCAGTGAAGGCAAGAAATGAAGATGAAGAAAGAAAGAGTTCCAAATATTCAGGACATTCAGTGAAAATATCTGAAGCTGGGAGATGGAGTATCTTGGTGCTAAATGGAATGTTTTGTGGGAGATGGAGTATTTATAGGAAGAGCATCAGAATGTGAATTCCTTTAGAATCTTTTTTTGCCTTTGAATTCTTAGGGCTTTACAATATATAGCAGGTGCTTAATAAATATTTGAACAAACCATTTCTTCTTTATAACTAGAAGTTTTGTTCTTTTATCAACATCCTTTTCCTTTAATAAAAAAAAACAAGATCCTTTTCACTATGATTTTTTTTTGTGTGTCTTGGTTCAAAGAGAGTTGGCAACCATGAACAAAATGTCAAAATAAAAGATGATCCCATATAGACATTTTTACTTGTCCATATAACAGGGAATCCTAATAGGAGACATCATTAAATGTTCCAGTTGGCATTATGAATCTTGATTGAAGTTATGAATAATATAGTGATTTTATGCCCACCTTTGCCATGAGGACCCCATCAGAAATTCAGATGGAAATCATGATCATAAAAATCATGAATTTCTCATCACTCACTGCATAAGTAAAGTAATTTTGATGTGCATACTAAGAGAAATTTCTTTGGGCATTATTCAGAATTGCAGGGGATAACTTTAATGTAGTTATGTTATAGCAAAATATCCTAAAGAATTTAATATATCATAATGATACTCAAGAATGAAGGAGAAAACAGGGAAACCCATTCATTACTGGTGGAATTGTAATTTTGTACACAAGATCTGGGATATAGTAGACACTTAAAATGTTTATTGATGATTTCTTGGAAATTAATAAAACATGGCAGAGTGAAACACAAAAATAACCCTGACATTTTAACTAAGAACTCCAGTATTAGGGATATACCTTTCAGAGTATTATCAAAAACAGCAGCTCTGACTTCTCCTTTTCTATACGCAAAAGCTGTCATAGATTCCCACAGCGATATTGCAAATAAAAAGAAATATATTTAAATAAAATAATCTGGAATCAAGTTAATCATTTAATAAAAGAATGATTATGCAATAGTAGCAGATTGATTTAATGGAATTATCCAATACAATTAAGGAAGTCAAATAGAAGAAATACATATATATTTGGAAATATTTTCATGAAATAATAAAAAAAGGAGATGGGGTTTGAAATGTAGAAATAATGTCTTATGGTAAGAGCATTAGATGTTGTGTCTGGAAGAATTGAGTTCAAATTTATCTCATATATTTATTAATCCAATTTAATAAATGGCTGTTAATTACCGACACATCAGATGCTATGCTAAGGACTGGAGATACAATTAATATTGAATACCTCAAAAATATTATAACTTAAAAGGAGAAATGATAAAAAAAAAGAAGAAGGTAAGAAGGAGGGGGCAGAGAAAGACTGGGAAGTACCTTAAGACATCTTGTTCTATTGAAAAAGTTGAAATCAGGCAGGGCAGAAGATCTAGAGTAAAAAGAAAGGGTCCTGTTTCCACTTTTTGTAAAGAAATACAAGATTGTTATTCCATCACTTCTCCAATGGGACGGGAAAGCAAGTTGAGGGATGTGACATTAATCATAGCTTAAGTCAGTAGTAAAGTGGTGAAATTAGAAGTAGCTTCATCTGGGAAGATAAATTTGTTCAATAAACATTAACACCAGGCAGAGCAATAGATGCAGAATAGAGTAGAATGTACTTAGCTAGATGACTATGGGCAATTCATTTCAATTGTATTTACCTCTATTTTCTCATCTTTAAAATAGAATAATAATAATTTTGTGGCTGAACTTGTTATTTTCATGGTACAGATAATTCTAAGGTTGGGAAACTTTTTTTTTACAAATGCAGATCATGAGTTCAGTGCAATTTATATTCTTAAAGACTGCAGTAATTCTTTGAGAATTCAAGTACTTTGCTTTCATTTCTTCCCTCTTTTCCTCTCTTCTTCCTTATTTCCTTCCCTTCTTCCTAACTCCAGGCTAGACATTCTATCCACCATGTCATCTAGATGCCCAAGTTTATTCTATGTACCCTGGATTCTCTTAATTACAGGGGACACAAAGACAAAAAAGTCCCTGAATCCAAATGAACTAATTTAATTGTAAATAGTCATTAAGCTCCAACAGCTATATTGATATTGAAGGTTAACTATCTAATAAATCATTTATTTGAAAGATGATAAAAGTATAAAATTTAAATTGGTAAATTGAGTAAGGGAGAGAATAAAGTCTAACCTAAAATAAAAATCAAACAGAAAAAGACTAATTGATTAAAAGTGGGCTAGTTAGGGCAAGAGGGGCTAGATATCTTTTTTTTTTTTTTTTGTATGCAAATTTGCTTTCATCTTTAATATAAATGAATTTTTAATACAATGAATGATAAAATTGCATGTCTACCAAAGAATTATTTTTAAATAAATTTCTTCATGATTTATTATCATTATATATTTGATTTGTATACCTATTTTATATACCTATATACCCAGGATTACATACAAGTTTCTTTTTTTTTTTTTTTAGAGCTTTTTCGATTTTTTTTTAATTTTTTATTTAATAATTACATTATATTGACACTCATTTCTGTTCCGATTTTTTTCCCCTCCCTCCCTCCACCCCCTCCCCTAGATGGCAAGCAGTCCTTTATATGTTGGATATGTTGCAGTATATCCTAGATACAATATATGTTTGCAGAACCGAACAGTTCTCTTGTTGCGTAGGGAGAATTGGATTCAGAAGGTATAAATAATCCGGGAAGAAAAACAAAAATGCAGATAGTTCACATTCGTTTCCCAGTGTTCTTTCTTTGGGTGTAGCTGCTTTTGTCCGTCATTTATCAATTGAAACTCAGGTCTCTTTGTCAAAGAAATCCACTTCCATCAAAATATGTCCTCATGCAATATCGTTGTCGAAGTGTATAATGATCTCCTGGTTCTGCTCATTTCACTTAGCATCAGTTCATGAAGGTCTCTCCAAGCCTCTCTGTATTCATCCTGCTGGTCATTTCTTACAGAACAATAATATTCCATAACATTCATATACCACAATTTACCCAGCCATTCTCCAATTGATGGGCATCCATTCATTTTCCAGTTTCTAGCCACTACAATCAGGGCTGCTACAAACATTTTGGCACATACAGGTCCCTTTCCCTTCTTTAGTATTTCTTTGGGATATAAGCCCAATAGAAACACTGCTGGATCAAAGGATATGCACATTTTGATAATTTTTTGGGCATAATTCCAGATTGCTCTCCAGAATGGTTGGATTCGTTCACAACTCCACCAACAATGCATTAGTGTCCCAGTTTTCCCGCATCCCCTCCAACATTCATCATTATTTTTTCCTGTCATCTTAGCCAATCTGACAGGTGTGTAGTGGTATCTCAGAGTTGTCTTAATTTGCATTTCTCTGATCAATAATGATTTGGAACACTCTTTCATATGAGTGGTAATAGTTTCAATCTCATCCTCTGAAAATTGTCTGTTCATATCCTTTGACCATTTATCAATTGGAGAATGGCTTGATTTCTTATAAATTTGAGTCAGTTCTCTATATATTTTGGAAATGAGGCCTTTATCAGAACCTTTAACTGTGAAAATGTTTTCCCAGTTTGTTGCTTCCCTTCTAATCTTGTTTGCATTAGTTTTATTTGTACAAAGGCTTTTTAATTTGATGTAATCGAAATTTTCTATTCTGTGATCAGTAATGGTCTCTAGTTCATCTTTGGTCACAAATTTCTTTCTCCTCCACAAGTCTGAGAGATAAACTATTCTATGTTCCTCTAATTTATTTATAGTCTCGTTCTTTATGCCTAGGTCATAGACCCATTTTGATCTTATCTTGGTATATGGTGTTAAGTGTGGGTCCATGCCTAATTTCTGCCATACTAATTTCCAATTATCCCAGCAGTTTTTATCAAATAATGAATTCTTTTCCCAGAAGTTAGGGGCTTTGGGTTTGTCAAACACTAGATTGCTATAATTGACTATTCTGTCTTGTGAGCCTAGCCTTTTCCACTGATCCACTAATCTATTTCTTAGCCAATACCAAATGGTTTTGGTGACTGCTGCTTTATAATATAATTTTAGATCAGGTACAGCTAGGCCACCTTCATTTGATTTTTTTTTCATTAGTTCCCTTGAGATTCTCGACTTTTTATTGTTCCATATGAATTTTGTTGTTATTTTTTCTAGATCAATAAAATATTTTCTTGGAAGTCTGATTGGTATAGCACTAAATAAATAGATTAGTTTAGGGAGTATTGTCATCTTTATTATGTTCGCTCGGCCGATCCAAGAGCACTTAATATTTTTCCAATTATTTAAGTCTGACTTTATTTGTGTGGAGACTTTTTTATAATTTTGCTCATATAATTCCTGACTTTCCTTTGGTAGATAGATTCCCAAATATTTTATGGTATCAACAGTTATTCTGAATGGAATTTCTCTTTGTATCTCTTGCTGTTGGGTTTTGTTGGTGATGTATAAAAATGCTGAGGATTTATGGGGATTTATTTTGTAGCCAGCTACTTTGCTAAAATTATGAATTATTTCCAATAGCTTTTTGGTAGAATCTCTGGGGTTCTCTAGGTATACCATCATATCATCTGCAAAGAGTGATAGTTTGGTTTCCTCATTGCCTACTCTAATTCCTTTTATATCTTTCTCGACTCTTATTGCCGAGGCTAGTGTTTCTAATACGATATTAAATAATAATGGTGATAGTGGGCAACCTTGCTTCACTCCAGATCTTACTGGGAAAGGTTCCAGTTTTTCCCCATTGCATATGATGCTTACTGATGGTTTTAAATATATGCTCCTGACTATTTTAAGGAAAAGTCCATTTATTCCTATGCTCTCAAGTGTTTTTATTAGGAATGGATGTTGGATTTTATCAAATGCTTTTTCTGCATCTATTGAGATGATCATGTGGTTTTTGTTTGTTTGGTTATTGATATAGTCAATTATGCTAATAGTTTTCCTAATATTGAACCAGCCCTGCATTCCTGGTATAAATCCTACTTGGTCATAGTGTATTATCCTGGTGACAATTTTCTGTAATCTTTTTGCTAATATTTTATTTAAGATTTTAGCATCAATATTCATTAGGGAGATTGGTCTATAATTTTCTTTCTCTGTTTTCAGCCTACCTGGTTTAGGTATCAGTACCATATCTGTGTCATAAAAGGAGTTTGGTAGGACTCCTTCAATCCCTATTTTTTCAAATAGTTTATATAACATTGGAGTTAATTGTTCTTTAAATGTTTGGTAGAATTCACATGTAAATCCATCTGGTCCTGGGGATTTTTTCTTAGGGAGTTGATTGATAGTTTGTTCTATTTCTTTTTCTGAGATGGGACTGTTTAGGATATTTACTTCTTCCTCTGTTAGTTTGGGCAAGCTGTATTTTTGGAGGTATTTTTCTATTTCATTTAAGTTGTCGAATTTATTGGCATAAAGTTGGGCAAAGTAACTCCTAATTATTGCTCTAATTTCCTCTTCGTTAGTGGTGAGTTCTCCCTTTTCATTTTTAAGACTAACAATTTGATTTTCCTCTTTCCTTTTTTTAATCAGATTTACTAAGGGTTTGTCTATTTTGTTGGTTTTTTCATAGAACCAACTCTTAGTTTTATTAATCAATTCAATAGTTTTTTTACTTTCAATTTTATTGATCTCACCTTTTACTTTTAGAATTTCAAGTTTAGTGTTTGACTGGGGGTTTTTAATTTGTTCCTTTTCTAGCATTTTTAATTGCAAACCCAATTCATTGACCTTCTCTTTCTCTATTTTATACAAATAGGCCTCTAGAGATATGAAATTTCCCCTTATTACCGCTTTGGCTGCATCCCATACATTTTGGTATGATGTCTCATTATTATCGTTTTCTTGGGTGAAGTTATTAATTATGTCTATGATTTGCTGTTTTACCCAATCATTCTTTAGTATGAGATTATTTAGTTTCCAATTATTTTTTGGTCTACTTCCCCTGCTTTTTTGTTGAATGTAATTTTCATTGCATCGTGGTCTGAAAAGGATGCATTTACTATTTCTGCCTTACTACATTTGAGTTTGAGGTTTTTATGTCCTAATATATGGTCAATTTTTGTATAGGTTCCATGAACTGCTGAAAAGAAAGTGTATTCCTTTCTGTCTCCATTACATTTTCTCCAGAGATCTATCATATCTAGCTTTTCTAGTATTCTGTTTACCTCTTTGACTTCTTTCTTATTTATTTTCTGGTTTGATTTATCTAATTCTGAGAGTGCAAGGTTAAGATCTCCCACTATTATAGTTTTACTGTCTATTTCTTCTTGCAGCTCTCTTAGTTTCTCTTTTAAGAATTTAGATGCTACCCCACTTGGTGCATATATGTTTAATATAGATAGTGCTTCATTATCCATGCTACCCTTTAGCAAGATATAGTGTCCTTCCTTATCTCTTTTAATTAGGTCAATTTTTGCTTTAGCTTGATCTGAGATCAGGATGGCTACCCCTGCTTTTTTGACTTCACCTGAAGCATAGTAGATTTTGCTCCAACCTTTTACCTTTAACCTGCATGTATCTCCCCGCTTCAGGTGTGTTTCCTGTAAACAACATATTGTAGGATTCTGGCTTTTAATCCATTCTGCTAACCGCTTCCTCTTTATGGGGAAGTTTACCCCGTTCACATTTATGGTTAGAATGACCAATTCTGTATTACTTGCCATCTTGTTAACCCCGGTTTATGCTTTCCTCCCTTCTTTCCCTTTCCCCCCCTTCCAAGTATTAAGCTTGTGAGCACCCTTGTTTCTCACAGCCCTCCCTTTTTAGTGTCCCTCCCCCCGCCTTAGAGTTCCTCCCCCTATCTTACCCCTTTCCCTCCCAGTTCCCGTATTCCCTTCCGCTTAGCTTATTCCTTCCCTTTCCACTTTTCCCTTCTCACTTTTCAATGAGATGGGAGAAGTTTCACCATAGATTGAATATGTCTTAAGATTTTTCACTTAAAGCCAATTCTGAAGGCAGTAAGATACCCACTATATTCATCCCCCTCCATTCTTTCTCTCAGATATAATAGGTTTCCTATGCCTCTTCATGAGATGTACTACCCCCACTTTACCCTTTTTCTGGTACAATGTCCTTTCCACATCAATTTCTAGAACAAGGTATACATGTATTCTTTATGCATCTATATAGTCAAAATATAGTTCCCAAGATTAATCTTTACCTTTTTAGATTTCTCTTGAGTTCTATATTTGTAGATCAAACTTTTTGTTAAGTTCTGGTTTTTTCATCAGAAATAGATGAAATTCGCTTACTTCGTTGAATGTCCATCTTCTTCCCTGGAAAAAGATGCTCATTCTCGCTGGGTAAGTTATTTTTGGTTGCATACCAAGGTCCTTAGCCTTTCGGAATATCATATTCCAGGCCCTTCGATCTTTTAATGTGGATGCTGCCAGATCCTGGGTGATCCTTATTGTGGCTCCTTGATACTTGAATTGGGTTTTTCTAGCCGCTTGCAATATTTTTTCTTTCATCTGAGGGTTCTGGCATTTGGCCACTATATTCCTTGGTGTTTTGATTTTAGGATCCCTTTCAGTGGGTGATCGATGAATCCTTTCAATGTTTATTTTTTCCTCTGTTCCTATGACTTCTGGGCAGTTCTCTTTGATAATTTCCTGGAAGACAGTGTCCAGGCTCTTTTTTTCATCATGTTTTTCTGGGAGTCCAATGATTCTCAGATTGTCTCTCCTGGATCTGTTTTCCAGGTCTGTTGTCTTTCCCAGAAGGTATTTCACATTTTTCTCCATTGTTTGATTTTTTTGGATTTGCTTGACTGATTCTTCTTGTCTCCTCGAGTCATTCAATTCCACTTGTTCAATTCTGATTTTCAGTGAAGTATTCTCTTCACTCACTTTTTTAAAATCTTTCTCTAATTGTCCAATTGAGTTCTTTTGTTCTGTGGAATTTTTTTCCATTTCGCCAATTTTGTTTTCCAGTTCACTAATCCTATTTTTCAAGGATTTTACTTCTTTATCCACTCTCTCTTTAACTGACTTCTCCAGGCTCTTTTGCCAAGCCTCCCTCTCCTTTTCCCAAGCTTCCTTCTCCTTTTGCCAAGCCTCACTCTGCTTTCCCCATTTTTCTTCTAGCTCCCTTGTGAGAGCCTTTTTAATCACTTCTATGAGGTTCATCTGTGCTGAGGAACAGACGATCTCCTCCTTTGGGGAATCACCTGGGGACTGCCTGTTTTTAGTCTCCTCAGGATTTAGAGTCTGCTCTCTATCTGTGTAGAAGCTGTCTAGGGTTAAAGTCCTCTTCAGCTTCTTGCTCATTCTGTCTATTAATCAGAGACAAACTACCAAAGAAAAACAGAAAAAAACTGGAGTCTTTCTTTGGGGGGGGGGGGGCTGGGTGTGTTATCGAGCTTCCTCTACAGACTGCAGGTGGCAGCAGTGAGGCACTAGCAGGACTGTGCTGCGCCTGCGCTCTGAGATCCCAAAGCGTGCTGAGTCACTGAGGGGGGGGAAGGGGGGGCGGCCAGTTCCTGAGAGACTCCAGCTGTTTGCAGTTGTGTTCTTCAGCCCCGGTGTTTTTAGCTTCTCTGCTGGGCTGTTGACTTGCTGCAGGTTCCAAACCTGTAGCGAAGCTCTCCCCGCAGAGACGGCTGCGATCACTCTCCACCCCCTCTCCAGTCTGCTCCCGTGCTCTCACTGCCGCTGCCCGCCGCCTGCACCCGATCTAAAACCGCCCCAGCCCTCCAGTAAAGACAGACCTTTCTTGGCGGATCTCAAGGATGGCTTCTCTTGGTAACTATTTGTGGGTTTTTTTCAGTCAAGCATTGATTCAGAGGCTTGTAATGAAGTGGATAGTGAGAGAAAGCGCGGAGCTTATGCAACTGTGAGCCTCCTCTCCGCCATCTTAACCGGAAGTCGATATCTTTTTTTTTTTTAAAGAAACACTTTTGAAATGACCATCAGTGGGAAGTTTTATCATATCCACCATTACAGTATTGCTGTGCTGCTTGGCAAACATTTTTTAAAATATTATGATTGTCATGGCCAGTAATGTCCTTGCATTGTCACTGTATGTCACTATAGTCACTATAATAAAAGCTTACTTTTTAATGCAATAGATGTTTACTGTAAAATATGAGTGATATTTTTGAAAATGAAAATTTTGAAAGTATTTTGAAAATGGACTGTTACCAATCCATATCACATAATGTTGAAGCAATGGGAATATTCATGTTTGCTTGAATCCCCATTGCTTTTATATGTTTTTAAATTTAATTCAAATTAATTATTTTTATAGTTTTATCCTGTGGTGAGATTTTTCTCCAGAATATATATATATATATTTTGGCAATTTTCTCAAAGTAGGAAAAACGTTGACAACTATACAGTCAATCACTTCATCCCTCAATTCAAAGCCTAACAAAAGAGTTAGAGCCATCCACCATCTCCCCAATACTTTGAAGTATACAAAGCATATCCTAGGCTAATATTGAGATTGATTGCCTAAATGAAGTTATTGTATTACAGACCTCTATCACCTGTGCTTGTGAAGAGCTGGGCACTGACTTTTTCTGGATTACATTAGCTCTCATGAAAAAGATCCTAAGAAATGGCAAGTTAGATAAGTCATATATTTATGACATTACCTTGGAGACTGGCTCCATTCTTTTCTCAAGACCTAGACACTTTCTTAGGACTTTGTCCATTGCAAGTAACTGAAAAGATTCCACAGTGCTGTTGAGGTTGTTGCTGATGTGCACTGTTAAGGTCACCATCTTGTCTAGGAATGAATCTGATAATATCCAAATACTGGTCCTATTGAAGGTGAAATGACAATTGTGATAAATGTAACACTGCCATTCTCATCAAACAGACATTCAACCTTACCAATCATACAACTAGCTTGATGCCCATCCATGTGGATGAAAGATAGAGATCAT
This sequence comes from Antechinus flavipes, assembly GCF_016432865.1. Classification (NCBI taxonomy): domain Eukaryota; kingdom Metazoa; phylum Chordata; class Mammalia; order Dasyuromorphia; family Dasyuridae; genus Antechinus; species Antechinus flavipes. The sequence continues at coordinate 12,286,934 of NC_067399.1, read as the reverse complement.
TGAGAGGAAAACAACCTACTTGGTAAGTTTCAGGTTAGAATACTCAACCCTGTTTCTCCAGGAGTTGCTTAAATTGAAGCGATAATTGGCATATAGGAAAGGGAAGCATTAATGTAGAGTAGAACCCCAACAGCGAGCAAAAGGTTCCCATCAAAATCACAAAGGCTGCCTGAACAAAGATGGGAACTGAGGCATGATCCCAAAAAACAGAAAAATAAGTCTGAAGATAAGAAACAAAAAGATAAATTATCCATTAAGAACTCAAATCCTTTGCTTTAAACATAAAGGCAATGGCAGAGGATGACTGTCAAGTTGTCAAAAAGTATTTATTAAGGGCTTCACATGTGCTAGTGAGAAAAAATGACAAAAATCATGATCCACAGAAGTATATAACTTGCAAGTTTTCCTATATTACAACACCAAATGTAGAAAAAGATAGACAGTGGGATGAAGAAATAACAGGGAAAGAGATAAACTTTTTATAGCACACATTATGTGCTATTTTATATCTGCTAAGAACTATACATATGATATCATTTCAACAAAATAATGCTAGACTGAAGAAGCTGTAATTATTTACTTTATAAATGTTAAAACTAATGAAAACAGAAGTTAAGTGACTTACCCATGGCAGTACCAATAAGTATTTAATGTCAGGCTTAGCATTCTTAATCTCTAAGCTTCCTAGGTAATCTTTAGGTGACTGGATGGATGGATAGAGAGGCAGAAAGAGATAGCATAGTTGGATAAATAGATAGATAGACACTTAGATGGAAAGATGGCTGGATAGGTAAACAGATGGATATAGAGATAGAGATAAAGAGATAGATAAATGGATAGAAAGCAAAAAGAGATTGTGTATTTTATATATATATATATATATATATATATATAATATATATATATATATATATATATACTATATATACATTTAATTACATATATAAAAAATGGAAATTAATCTCAGAAAAAAAATTGATGAATCCCACAAGAAATTAGTGTGTCCTGAGAGAAAAATTAGAATTTGACCTGAGTTCTGAAGGAATCCAGAATACTGAGGTGAAGAAGTAGAACATGAAGGCTGATATAAAATCAAAACATTGGAAGATAGTGTCATGTGTGAAGAACAGTAAACATAAAATTTTTAAAAAGGCCAGAGATGCAGGGTACTAAATTCTATGTATGGACAAGTGTTAAGTAAACTGGAAATAGAGGAAAAGGTCAGGTTGTGAAGATATTAGAATCTAAACAGCAATTTATATCAGATCCTGGTTGCAATAAGCAGACAATGGAATTTACTAAGTGGGGGATTGTCAGCAGATCAGCATTTTAGGAAAATCATTTTGGCAGTTGAGTAGAGGATGGACTATACTGAAGAGAGACTTGCAGGAAGAGGATCAACCCAAAATAAATAGCAATTGTCTAGGGAGGATGCGAGGAGGGTCTGTGCCAGACTGGTAGAAGAGGAAGAGGAAAAAAGGGACACAGATGAGACATGTTGTGAATGTAGGAAAAAACAAACATTTGGTTTGGTAGCAAGAGTGAATGTGTGGACTGAGTGAAAGTGAGAGACAGAGAATGACATTTTGGCGGTGATCCTGGATGATTGGGACTATGATTGTGCTCTTGGCAGAAATAAGAGTTTGGGGAAGAAGGAAGATTTATGTTTTGTTTTGTTTTGAGGGGGAAGTAGTAAATATTGTTTTATACAAATTAAGTTTGAAATGTCTACGAATAAGTAATCCTAGATCATCTCAGGGAGGCAGTTGGTGAGATGAGACTCCATCTCAGAAAAGTAGGACTAACTATAAATGTATCTGGGAATTCTCTACATAGAAAAGATAATTGAACCCTTGAGGACCTGCAAGGCTAAACTAGTGAAACATATAAACAGAAGTATGACAAATGTAATGAAATAATCAACCAAGTAGATAAGAACCAGCCTGCTTAAAAATAATTTGAGCAATAGCAAAAGAAAAAAAAATGTTGTATTAGAGTTTAGTGGCCATGCCTGGTAGATTTCCAAGACTGCTCCATCCAGAACTGACTTTTCTTAAAAGTCATTCATTCAAGACATAACCAAATCCACAAGTTAGAGGACATTCAAACTGAAGGAGGTAGATTGTGTAGGCAAGATGGGGTTCGATGATAACTCCAAAATCACATTTAAGTTGCTGTATATAGTCTGAATATTCTGAGAACCAGTCTTTGAGTCAAAGAGAGAAATTAAACAACCTTGTATGGTATTAATATTGAAAATAAATGAAAGTAGAAATCTTATGCTTCAATAAAAAAATCTATCTAAAATTGAAATCATAAAAATGCAACAATCTCCACTAGAGGAATTCTATGAGGCTTCCTCAGGGCATGAGGATGAGCCTGTGATCCTCTCACACTAGAATTTGTATTCTGGGAGATTCTCACATCTGAAAACATTACAAATGTGGACCCACTAAGTGTGCTTCTATATGGTTCCTATTTGATGATCCCCCCACAAGTATTTTTCAGTTATTTCAGTCATCCCCAACCTTTTGTGAATCCAATTTTTTTTGAGATTTTCTTGGCAAAGACATTGCTACTTCCTTCACCAGTGGATCCAGTGGGTCAGTTTTGTCAGGAAATCTGTGTTTAAGTGATTTGCCCAAAGTCCCACAGCTAAAAAGTGTCTGATGCTGGATTTGAACTCAGATCTCCAGAACCAGGACTCCATGAGCTGAGTCTGTCTCTGCACTCCAGGTAAGTTAATCAATTAATAAACATTTCTTAATCACCTGTTTTATGACAGGCACTATAGTAAATTCTGGGGAGACAAAAAGAGTAAAAAAATAGTTCTTTCCCTCAAGGAACTTACAATCTGATGTGGGAGACACCATGCAAACAAATACATGAAAAGTAAGTTATATACCGGGTTAGAAAATAATTAAAAGAGGGAAAACACCAGAATTAAAAAGGCTTAGGAAAGTTTGTTTGTTTAATTACTCTCATCTGTTCAGTGTACAAAAGAACAATTGTCCCCAGCCAACAGTAAATAGCAATCTTTCTTTTTGATTAATGGATAAATAAAAATATTCAGCATGACTTAGAGGTAATTATTTAGATTCCTTCATTCTACAGATCAGATAATTTTACTCCCTAAGAGGCTACCAAGTTACATGTCTCTATGTTGTGATGGACTTGTGATATCATTGATGTGTGAGTTCCTACTGTTTTTGCCCTGGGTGCAAAAATTTGAAAAGGCCACTAGTTAAATTCCTGGTACAGTTGTCCTTTCTACCCAAGCCTATTAGAAAAGCTTTTTACATCTCGGTGTGAAACTTACTCTTCCTTCCAAAGAATCGTCAATAATGAATCCTTCAATGTTCTGGGAGTAATAGTCCTGATGCATTAGTAACGTTGAGTCCTCAATAGAACATTTGGAGTGTTGTCTATTGTCTCATTCTCTTTGCACGAACATTTCCAAGTTTTTGCTATTTCAGTGATGTGATAGTCAAATAAGTCATTATTGGAAAAAAAGTCACCATCTGCTTATACCTATAATTTTGTATCCCAAACATCACCCAAAGAACATAAGACACCAATGAAATATTATTTTACTGAGAAAAAACATTTTAAAAAATTATCTAATGGAAATCTATTAAAACAGAAGACTATCACACATTAGACTTTCAATTTATTTTTTCATTGTCCTTTAAGTAATTATAAACAACAGTTCCTCTGAAAGTTGTTGTTGCAACATTTCAAGTCATGTCATATCTCCAGGAGATAATTGGCAATGGAGAGTTGAATTTGTGCAGGCATAATTTTAAATCATTACAAGGGCTATAACCATTTCCTAAATAGGATCTAGATCAGTCTTTTTCTTTGACTCAATTCTACACACTAGCTCTCTGTGGTATTGTTCCAAAATGTATCCAAAATTGATGGAAAAATTTATTGGACCTGCCTGCAACTCATAATCTGGTCAGTATGTGGATGGAAATAATACAAATTGGAATATAATGAGGGCATAAGAGGGGTATAAAGTGCTGTAAAATCAGAAGGGGGAGGAATCACTTCCATTTCTTTTGTAAGTTTGATATAGTCAATCTATGCAATTAATACATGTCAACACTGCCCCGTTTCTTACATGGCCTTTATTTTCATGGGTACAGATGCTTTCTTCAGAGAGACAAAATGGTTTTTTAATGACTTAGGAAATCTTTGAGTATTATATGGTTCAAAATTTCATATCTCAACAATGTGCATATATTTATGTGTATATATTATAACATGGGTGTATACATGCATGCACATAAATGTATATGTATATATGTGTGCACATATAAGCATGTATACATGTATATGTATGTATACCAACCAACAAACTAAAAAACTTTGATTGAAAGTTGAGGATTCCTTCTAGAACCTGTAGACATATACAAAAAACATTACTTAGTTTAGAAAATAATAACTGAAAATATTTTTTCTCTGATATTAATTACCAATTATTGAATTATGATTGAAATTACCCCCTTTCTATTTCATCATTTCCTATTGGCTATTCAGCCACCCTTTGAAAAGCATGGCTGATTAAGGGGAAAAAAAGAAAATAAACTTTGAACACTCTACTGAGAGAAATTTTACTTCAGATGAACTGATGAATTTTGTTCTATTGTATTTTGGTCAGATAGGACTGAATGGAAGTGGATTCCCCATTTTGCTAGATTGTCCTAGGCTGAGGTGGTTTGGAAAGAAATAAATCTCTTTGATCAAGAATGAGTGATCAGAGTCATATCCTCTAGACCTACATTAGAATAAGCCCACCTTTCATTATAATAATCATGCTCTTATTACTATTTAATCAATCAAAGTTGATTTTTACTCTCAGGAACATGCAATCTTCCAAGGGCATATGAGCACTGAATGGGTTCTACAAAAGGTCTTTGGCATTCGAGATTGTCACTGACCCTTTTATTAATTATCTGCTAACAATGATTAATATAATGATTATTTACCCAGCAATTATGTCTCTCAACCTTTTTTATATATCACATAATAAGGAATATGCATAATCTTTATTTTAAGATTTAAAAATAGTTTATGTTGATGATTTAATTTAATTGTCATAACACTGAGAGACAGGTCCAAATTTTATTCTCCTTTTATAGATGAGGAAATTGAAGTTCAGAGGAGTATTTCCAGGATCACATATGTAATAACTGAAAAAGACCAGAATGGGACACAAATCTTTCTCATTAAAAATCCAGTACTTTACCCAACTTCTTAAACTGTAGTTCCTGCCCCCATATGGCGTCTTGTAACTGAATGTGGGGATTATGAAATTCTGATTTATTTATCAATAAATGATTGATTTGTATATTTAATTTATACACCTATTTAACTGGGGACATGTAAAAATATATCGGGTAAAATGGGGTAATGAATGGAAAAAGTGTAAGAAGCCCTAATCTACTATACCATCTAGCTGCCTAAACTATATATTTTTTTAAAAATGAAAGTATGGAAAATGATGAATAAACATTTTTTGGCTGGTAGATCTACTTGAATCCAAGAGGTAAGGCAATTGTTTAACTACAGGGGATTTTGTAGCAATCCTTCTGCCAAAGTAAATTCCCTTTTCAAACAGTTACTTAACTCTTACTGACTAATTCACAGCTAAGAACCTTGAAGTAGGAGCACACTACTGGGGACCTAAACCAATGGAATGAGACAAATCCCCATTGTCCTTCATAGATACCCCTACAACCCTGAAGAGAATTGCAGCTGCTTTGGGACCTGAGCCTGAATTGGGGGAGTAAGGTCATAGCTTAGTTACATCCAATACCTATGAGCTTCACACTGTTTCAGGCAGTGGAAAATAGAAAAAGCTTGTCCTAGTTATCAGGGATCTTTTGCTAAGTCAAAGGAAATAGCAAATATGCATATAGATATATCAAATGCTATGAAACATATTAGCTGTAAAAGACATAAAATTGTAAAAGTCTGTGCTTTGAGTAGCTTATAATCCCTGGAGGGAAACATCATTTAAAAACTCTGAGAAGATTTGCCACCTCTGACCTTGCAATGATCGTGTATCCCCAGAGGGAAACTGCAGTTTTCCTGTTTTAAGGCAGTTCTAAGGGCCCACTTGTACCTCTAAAACTAACTTCTGATACATGTCTATGTAAATATGCATGCATGTGTTCATATATGACTGTGAGAATTATAAACGCAGGTGCACATCTCTATTTTTTGTTACATATGTCATACTTGTTAATGAATGTTTATTGAATTATTAATCTTTCCATCTGTTATTTCCACTACTTTCTTCCCCCAAGGAAATCATATGGGGGGAAATAGAAGGGAAGATTAGGAAGTGTAACCTTGTTTGGTTTAGGAAATCTCATTTTTTAAATTAAGGAAACAGAGACCCTGACAGAGGTTAAGTGATTGTCCAAGGTTTTGTGAACATTAAGTCAAATTCAAAATTCGAATTCAGAAGCTGCAAGTCCAACTTCATCACTCTATCTACTGCACCTCCATCTGAGTTCACATTTGAATTTGTCCTCCTGAATCTAAGCCCAGCTCTATTCACTGTGTCACCCAGCACCTTTAAGTAGTGAATTGTTTAACTGCTCTAACTGAAGCAGTCACTCTTTTCTGAATTTCATTGTCCTCTCTTTTTTATAAAAGTATAGGGTTAAATTCTGTATCTTTAAGGATACACCTATGTATTGTTAAAAAGTATTTTGTTGTGAGTCTGGTCAAGTTCATGAAATCCTAAATCTGGGAGTAAAAGAACCTTAGAAATCATATAATTCAAACTAAATCTTTTTACAAGTAAGAAATCTGAGGCCCAAAAATGTCCAAGGTACCAAGGGACCTCAGATTTGGAACTCAGAGCCTGTGAGTCCAAATTTATCACTCTGTGCTGCATCAAGCTTTCAAGAATCAACGCCATGTTTGCTAGCATTTGTAGGTTGTCATAGATGATTTCTCTGCAGAAACCCATGTCCAATCACCAGTAGGCCATGGCTGCAGCATGGTGAGCTCCCTAGCAGCTATTCCTCAGGGCTGAATTTGATCTGCTTTTTTGGAACAGTTCTTTGACACATGCCTTAGATCACTGTGAAAGAGATCAGCAAATCTTGGGAAGAGAAGAAATAGGATGCTATTTGCAACTTAGCAGCTGACTTCCTGTGCCAAACATATTTCCAGGATGAATGGGTTGGTTGGCTTTGGACTTTCCAAAGACTTTTCTGCTTGCCAGTTGTAAAATATGGCAAGGAACAAAGAAAGTGCCTTTGAAAAGCTGTCCAACTGATCAGACTCTGTATCACTGGGACTAGGATGAGAGTCACCATTGCCCACAGAGGATCTCTGCTACCACTCTGATCTGAGCTCTCTAACACTCCAACTCTATTCATATCTCAGCACCCTAAGGGATAATTCTAGGGCCCATGTGATTTATAATTTTTATCTTTAAGGAATATATTTCGAATAAAATGGAGTTATGGAGGTCAGTCTAGATGTGGATATCCCTTCCAACTTTGAAATTCTGTGAATTGCAACGAGTCCTTTAGGGTCTATTTGGAAAGCTACGGATCTGATGCTACTTTTGTTTAACCACCAGAAATCTCACATACTACTCCCCCTAACCTTCTTCCACACACACACATATTAATTTTACTGGAAATGAGCCTCCTTCCTTTGAACTTTGTCAGCTCCTTCTTCGTGTCATTATAACACCTACATAATTTCTTGACTAGACCTCCACAATTAGACTGCAAGGTAAAAAAAAAAAAAAAAGTCTGAAAAGGCCTTCTTGTTAACCATCTAGTATACTAAGCAGTTTCTTATAAACAGTAGTTTCAGAAATGCATATTTTGAATGGATTGATGAATGAATACATAGATACATAGATGGATAGATAGATAGATAGATAGAAAGAAAGAAAGAAAGAAAGAAAGAAAGAAAGAAAAGAAAGAAAGAAAGAAAGAAAGAAAGAAAGAAGGGAAGGAATAAAGGAGGGAAGGAAGAAAGGAAGGGAGGAAGGGAGGAAGGGAGGGGGAAATAAAAAAGAAAGAAAGAAAGAATGAATGAATGAAAGATCGAAAAAGAGAGAGAAAGAGAGGAAGGAAGGAAGGAAGGAAGAGAGAAAGGAAGGAAAGAAGGAAGGAAGGAAGAAAGAGAGAAAGAAAGGGAGGAAGGAAGGAAGGAAGGAAGGAAGGAAGGAAGGAAGGAAGGAAGGAAGGAAGGAAGAAAGAAAGGAAAGAAGGAAGGAAGAAAGAGAGAGAGAGGAAGAGAGAGAGGAAGGAAGGAAGAAGGAAGGAAGGAGGGAGGAAGAAAGAAAGAAAAAAGAAAGAAAGAAAGAAAGAAAGAAAGAAAGAAAGAAAGAAAGAAAGAAAGAAAGAAGAAAGAAAGAAAAAGAAAGAGGAAGGAAGAAGAAAGGAAGGAAAGAAGGAAGGAAGGAGGGAGAAAGGAAGGAAGGAAGGAGGGAGGAAGAAAGAAAGAAAGAAGGAAAGGAAGAAGCAAAGAAAGAAAGAAAAAAAGATGGATGGACAGATAGATAAATGAATGAGGTTAATAAGTAAATCTATATCTTAAATCCAAGTCATTAAAGGAGCTTTGGGTAAGGAAGGAAATAAACATTTATATGGCACCTATTATGTGACAGGTATTATCCTAAGTGCTTTATAAATATTATCTTTTTTGATCTTCACAACAGCCTGCAAAATAGTGCTGTTATCCTTTCCAATTAACAGATGAGGAAAAACAAAGGTTAAACATTGTGTCCAAGGTCATTCTGTTGAGTCCAAATTTGAACTCCAGTTTTCCTGATTCCAGGCCCAATGCTATATTCAATGCACCAGCTGGTTGCTTGCACTGGAATGCCATTTGAATGTTTTAGAATTCCGGGTCAAAGAATTCATTTCTATAATTGCTTTATAAAGGCCACTGGCGCTAATAAAGCTGTTATGGTGACATTTCATTAACAACCATTTCAAGAACTCAAATTGTGTAAACAGGTATTGTTGAAACTTGCATGTGTTTATTTAACTTATGGATATTCTTTATTAGTAAGACTTTTTAAATGAGTTGAAAAAAGGAGAAAAAAAAAAGGAGAAACAATTAAAAAGAGTCCATCTATGAGTAAAAGGACCTAGTCATGGTAACCACAATGCTTATGAAAAGCTTGTTTGTAGCCTTTAGGAGATGGAATTCCAAACAATACCAGTGAAAATTTCTGAAGATACATAGCCTCATTTTAAATGCCTTCTATGGAAGACTATGGATGTTTTTTATCTATTATGGGCAAACATTCATTTTTCGCCCTCCATTTCTTCCTGCAAGGGCAAGCCAGCCTGAAAATATAATTAATGTGAACAAGGGCATTTTAATTTGGTGATAAGACCTTCTGGATGACCCTCGTGAGGCAGGAAACACAACTTCTAGAAGACCTCACGTCAGTTACTTCTTTACCATTATCTGGATTGCTTTGTAATGAATGAATGATGAATGAATGAATGTCTTTCTTGTTTCAAGGACTGATTTTTTTTACAAGATTGTTATAATGAAAGCTAATTTTTTTCTCTAACTTTAGCACTATGAAGATAATGAAATTTTATAAAAATGCTATATCACATTTAGCATCAATATTTTGCTTTGCTTTATTTGGGCTTTTTTCTTGCTTATAAATTAAAAAAGGAAAATCAAAGAGAATCTTAGAATGACAGTATACAGAAATGAGAAGGGTTTTGGAAATCTTTTCTAACCTCTGCATTTTTCAAATGGGGAAACTGAGCAAGAAAGAAATGAAGCTACTTTTGGCACAAATTCTAAAGAACATTCAGTCTTTCAATTAACTAAAAGAATTACCCTCACAGCATTTCTTATAAAAGATCATCCACCCTCTAGTTGAGGATTTCCCACTTAGGAGAATTGACTAATTACCACTTTGATCCATTTGATTTTCAGACAGCTAGGATTTTCAGGAAAGCCTCTTTTGATTGAACCCAAATATCCATAATAATAAAATATCATGTTTCACATTTTGACAATTTTGTTTCCATCATCCTCGTCTTGTTGGTAGAATGATTGGTATCATTGAATCCATATTCATATTACTTAACAGGCGATTTTGGCGCAACTAAGTGGACAATGGTTAGAACTCTGAATTTGGAATCAGGAAGACACAACTTTGACATTGCTCCTAGTCAAGTCTCTTAAACTGACCGTGATCCAAGGAACTCTTAAAATTCTGCATAGCAACCATGGTATAGACAATTTGGTAAACATTGATAACTCTATGTATCATAGGGGATAGAGGTCCTGGCCTCAGGAAGAACTGAGATTAAATTTGGTCTCAGATATGTAACTGTGTGATCCTGGAGAGTTCACTTAACTTGGTTGCTTGGGTTTCCTTATCTGTAAAATGAATTTAATAATGGCACCTATCTTTCAGGATTGTTATGAGGATAACATAAGATAATATTTGTGAAGTGCTTTGTAAATGCTAAAGCATTCTGTAAAAGGTAGTTATTATTATATTATACTGTACATGAAATTATAAATCTAAAATACTACCCCAACAACTGTTGTAACTTTAAATTAGTTGGAATTTATCTAGCATTTGGAAGTTTATAAAAGATTCGACATAATTTAGATAATTGAGATGTAGTAGATTGAATGTTTGGTAAGGAATTTAATAACCGGAGTTTTCATTTCTACTCTGTGGTTGGCAATGAGGAATTGAGTTCACACTCTGTATCTCAACTGCCATACCTGTAAAAGGATTATGCTAGACTCTGAGATCACTACCAGCTTTAAGTGTATGGTCCTACACTTATTATCATCAATCATCACATGAATAATACATATTTGTGGATGGATAGACTTGTGTATTATCATTACTGAAGGTTTATAAAGGATTTTCCATTCAATTCTATTAGACAGAGGGCATAAGAGAAAACCTAACATAAAATCCCTTATTGCCTAATAGTTTTTACTTTGGTCAGTTTTCTTATGTTGAAGCATGATCAAGAGAGTGGTGAACCTGGAATCAAAAAGCTTCTGAATCAAATCACTTTAGATTTAAGTATAAACCTATTTAATCTTTCTGTTTTGAGGAGGGAGGAGATACAAAAGGAGGAGAGAGGGGAAAAAAGTGGAACACAAAGTCTTAGAAAAATGATTGTTGAAAACTTTTATATGTATTTGAAAAAAATAAGATACTATTGAAAACAACAACCAAAAATATTTCTGTGAAAAGTCTTTGAAAGTCATTAAGTGAAGGTGTCATCAGGACATTTGTTCCAAAAGGCTTCTGAATTTGGTAATAGCTAGAAGAATTGTCTATATGTGTGCCATCAACTCTTAGTCTGGTGATTATATACATTAAACTCTTATTGATTAAATGACTAACTGAATTGAAATGTTTCATTATTTCATTCATGCAAGAAATATTTGTGCAGTGACTCTTCTATGAGCAGCCTTATGGAGGAGAACATTATTATCTTTTTTTAGCCCATAATAATGAGAACATTATTATCAAAGAACTATGATTACCTTTATTTTGGAGATGAGAAATAGAAACAACATGGCATAGTAAACAGAAAACACCAGCTGGGTTCGTGTTCTCTTTCTGACATGTGTCAGGAGTCCCTTGGTCTTGTTCTTCTGAGCTGAAGGCTTGGAATCTGAGGGCCTTTTTATCTGACTAGTCTCTTCAATGTCTGCTTCAATAAGAATGACCACCACTTGACAATAAGCATGTTCTTGTGCTTCTAGTTATATCTCTATTACTTGGAAATGTAATAAACCTTGAGTATGTGTCTTTTTATTTATTTAATCATTGTGATCCTAGCAAATCATTAATCCCCACCTCACCTCAGTGACTCTCTGAACCCGTAAGTTATATGGCAGCTCTGCATGGTAAAGGAAGTTTCCACACTAGATATTCTCTCCTATTGTTCAAATCTAGATATCCTTTCCAATTCCACTCTCTCCATCTCTCCTTATTTTGAAGATCTGAGTGTCTGAGACCTTTATTTACTCGTCCAAAGTCAAGCAACACAAACAAGATGCAAATCCAAGCCTCCAGACAAATGATATTCAATGGCCTTCCCATTGCCTCATCCTGCTTTCCAAAAGCACTTTTTTGCTATTTAAAGAGACCTGATACTCACAGAGGCCCCAGCATATTGCTGTGAAAAGACACCTGCATAGAGAAACATTTCCTTGTCTCCTTCTGGCATTCGCTGGAATGAATCATAGGCTAACCCAATGTCTAAATTGATGGAGGTGGCCTGAGCCAGGAGGCTGCAGAAATTGAGAAACAAATGTGCTCAGGGCTTTGAATCTTACTCTAAAGGATGTGTCTTAATTACTATGCAAATCATACCCCCTGCTGATGAACTGCACTGACTGCCAGCCAGGACATACTATTAGATAAGCCAGTTTATTATAACCTTTCATTAAACAATGTTCTGTTACAAGTGGCTTACATAAGAGTCTTCCACCTTTTCTCGCCTATCTAAACCATATATTTTATCATGAAAAATTCCCTTTTGTGGCCCCAGTGATGAGAATCTACTCTGATGGGAGGTGGAATTCTTTTTCCTGGATTACAATGATAGACAAGGCTCTCTACCCTCTCATTTATCTAGCACTCTTAGGAAATAGGTTGTTCTGGTTAATTTAATACTCTGGCTAATTAACCAATTCAACCAGTATTTATTGCTCACAAGGGTCTTACAAGAGAGTCCAGGAGACAAGATCTATATAAATGAAATAATTCTAGAACAGAAGCTGTATGGGCATTTCAAAGCTGAGGATATGGCTCTCAATTTTTGCTCAGGTTCATAGGGTTGCTTGCCTTCCCAAGAGGAGAACTTGGCTCCCATGTGCCCTAATTCTACCCCCCCCCACCTTATGCTTTCTAAGGAGCAATTTTATTTTTGGCTCTAATCTAAAACTTTATGACCTGTTGTGGGTGGGGGGCGGACAGAATCAGTTAACAAGTTTATAGTAAGTGTGAGTCACTGTACTAGGCACTGGAGATAAAATAAGAATTGCTTTCAATAAACTTAAATGATAATAGAAAACATGTGTATGTGCAAAAATATATACATTGTAAATTTAAAGTGAATAAATACAAATGCATACACATTAGCAAAATATAAGGCAATTTAGGAGGGAGAGAATTAGCAGTTAGGGAGCAGGGATCAGGAAAGATTTCATGAAGATGAGACTTGAGTTATATCCTAAAAAGAGGACTTTTAGAAGTAGTTACTCCTTAAAAAAAAAAAAGAGAGAGAACATTAAAAACCCGAGAAAGGAAATGTTCAAAGGCAACTAGATGGAAGCTGCAGTGTCCTGAGCGAATAATAACAGATTAGGTAGGTTGGAGAGTGTTTGAGGAAGATTTATATCCAATGATTCTGGAAAGTTTGGTTTGGATAGTGCTTTAAAGACTAAATAAAAGAGTTGATATGAAAGTAAATGGAATTGGGTAAGTAAGGAAGTCACAAGGTTAGAGCTTTGCTTAAGGAAAATTAGTTTGGTAGCATTGGGAATGATGGATGGATGGATGGGTGAATGGGGAAGAACTGAAGGCAGAAAGACCAATCAGGAGGCCATTGTAATAATCTAAATGAGAGAGTGAGCTGACCTGCATTCAAATGGTGTTTATGTGAATGGAGAGAACGGGGTCAGGCTTGAACCCTATGAAAATAGTAATGATTGGGTTTGGCAACTTCAAACTTCTGATCTTGATAACTGGACCTTGGGGTATATGGGATGTTCAGCAGGATTAGCTCCTCTCTGAGGCCTTACCAAGTGCCTTTCAGGGCTATTGATCTACCTTCCGTGTCCCATCTCTCACCTGTGACTTCAATAATTGTTATCTTTTGCAACAGCCACAGTCCGGTAAAACTCTCTGCAAAAAGGCAAATGATGTTAAAAGTAACCAATAGGCTTCAAATGCATAAGTGAATTAGGGGGATGCCTACCCTCAAGCCTGTGAGTATTTCCTCCAGTGCCATTAGAGGATGAGAACCATTTCATCTAATGCCCATGAAGATGGCTGAAGCAGACACTGTGGAGTGCTTAGAGCTTGGTCAGATGTTGATGACATCAAGGTCATTCACTGTATCTCAGGCCATCTCCATCTATTCTTTTTTGCTTTGTGGCCTGCCATTGGATTCTGATGATTCTGGACGTAGGAATGACACTTTAGATAAATAAGCCTCAAAATTCACCCTCAAGTCAAGATATCACTCCATAGTGTCTTTGCATCTCTTCCAAAAGGAAGGTAGAACAACTTTCTGTACAAACTTGCCTAAGGAGAAGATTATGTTTTGTGATTACTTCAACTCAGGACTCATTTGGGTCAAAGTGAGCAAATTAACTCCATTTTGTTCATATGTAAAATGAGCTGGAGAAGGCAATGGCCAAACATTTCAGTACCTTTGTTGGGAAAAGCTCAAATTGGCTTAGGAATAAATAGTCTGATATGACTGAACAGGACTCAGTTCTGTAATATGAATCGAATCCTCACTCTTGTATTATTGCCTATCTTTATAAACTTATCCACTTTCTACTTAACTCAAATTCACGTGGGCTACACCCATTTCTTTAGATTAATGTTATCACTTGAGATTTATTCCTATTTCTTTTTCCCAATGAAATAGAATTGATAACATGATATAGTGATGTCTTCTGATTCAGGCATACATTGGATATAAGCAAGGCAGAGTTGCACCAAGTCAAAGTCATCACCCTCCCTCTCTCTGACAGACCCATCACTGTTCAGTGACAGGACAGAGTCAAGACAACTGATGATAACTGGAGATGCAGTGGCCACCTTGGTACCTTCTATGTGCACCTACAATACCTACTTTACCTGCCTTCATGGTCATTGGAACACATTGTTCTCATTTGCTCATTCCCCTGAGGGAGATGTTTACATACTTGGGGTAGATACCCCCCTAATTCACTGTAAATTTGACACTCCTTAGTTACTCTTAACCTAGTTTAGTCCATCTGCCTAATCAGTTTGACAGGGCATGGCCATATTACATGCTACAGTTTCTTGGAGCCACAGGTGAGAGTGGATCAGGTGGATCAGGTGGACACTAAAGGTGAAAAGCATCCTTGAAAAGGGTTCAGCAACCCTCGCAGAAGAGATACTAGTCTTCCCTGAATATCCCATATATGACCCCAAGGAGAGGAGTTGAATAACTTTTAACCTCCTCATAATTATTTACCAATCTGGATTGTCTTATCTTTGCCAGGGGAGTCTCAAATGATGTACTGCCATAAAAAAAAGTTAGATATCATTCAGGGTCTTTGGTTATTGAAAGAGGCTGTTGACCTAATTTACTGGTTCCTTCTTGCACAACTATTAAATTGATCATGTGTAGAATTTTGTCTCTCAATTTATTCATTTTCAAATGTACAGACGAGAAAAGGCTGTATACCAAAGAAAGAAGGAACAAAAAGGTGACCCCTTCATATACAGTTTATCCAGGAGATTATGACCACATAACTTTCAGACCCAACAAGTGGAAGGGCATACTCTACCAAAATTCTGGAAATCATATATTCACTCTTAAAATTCAAGGATAGCATGAAGAAGAGAATAAAGGGGAAGTGTATGGAAGTGTGTGACCCTCTTATATATCTACAGAGTTTTGACTCAACAGAAAATTAAATTTGTTCTCATATTCAAAGGATATATTTGGAAGATCTATACTTGCTCTGAAGAAAGGAGAGGAGGAGAAGGGCAGATGTCCACTGGGTCACTGACTCTTAATGGTAGTGAGTCATTTTAATAATTCCTTTATCATCCCCAAATTCCTCAAATGGTAAGCTAACATTTGGAGCTTATTAGTAAACAGATGGTTCAGTATATGCCCTTTCTAATCATAGTTAGTTTAATATTTTCGAACTTTCCATGGAATGGCACTTTCCTATGACCTCACTCATGTTTGGCTTGCCTCTGAGTAAAATATATTATGAATCAATTTTGGTTATATGCTAGTACTAATAATAATTTGGATTTTCTAATAGTTTAAAAACTGTTTAAATGAAAATTTGCTACATCATTTAAGATCCCTTCATCATTACTTATCCCTTGACCTGAGTGTATCTTTAAGGTTGCAAAATGCTTCAACATTTCAAGGATTTATATTTCATTTCTATTGCTATATTATCTACCAAAATTGGTCACCACCACCCAATGCACTAATAAAAGGTTTTGTTCACAAAATTCACATTGAAAAAAAAATCTCAAGAGTTGAATGGACTCTCAGAGGCCATCAAGGACAAATTGAAGAACCCTTAAAGAAATGGGAACCCAGCACCTCCTGAAGGCTTTGGAAAAAAAATCAGTCCCTAGTAATTAGCCCTCAGATGATGGAGGACTCTTTCCAAAGTTACCTAAGCTCAGATGATATATGAAAGCTACATAGCTCTATATTCCAAAACAACTTTCATGTACTCAGATAGGGTCATCTTCAATCATAATAAGTTATCCTTAGAGGAGTTTGGGTGAAGCGACTTGAAACTATATAAGTTTATGGTGCAAATTGAAGCTTTCAAAAATACCTAATATCAGTCAAGAATTTTTCCACTTAGGGATGAAAGAGATCACCTTCCTGTGCAAAATAATGGGGAAGCAAATTGGCCAAGCTAAGAACACAATTGTCAAAGAAGAGAAAGCAAGTTAAGTTTTCCTGGGAATAGAAAGAAATTGCTAAGGCTTGTAGGAGTAAGGTCAGGGAAGTCAAAGCAAAAAATGGGATGTAATTTGCCAAAGACATAAAATGAAATAGAAAAACAGTCCTTAAATATATCAGAAACAGGAGGAGGATGCAGAAAAATTGTTGTCTTTACTCCACAGGGAGGAAGAATTAGAAACAGATGACAAGAACAATCAATTAACAAATCAAGAAATATATAAATTGAGTGGTGTCTTTAGGCAAGACCCTGGGAAAGAGACACAGTATTTTTTGTGTGTATGTGTATTTTTTTTTAACTTTGTCTTTGCAAAACTCAGTGGTGAAGGAGGAGGAAGTATTGGATAGGTTCAGTGGAGATTGTGTGACACAATCAGAAGGCTGTATTAAAAAAAAAAATCAGTTCAAGCCATCCTAAATGCCTTTTGCCTACTGGCTACTAGGGATAGAGAAATTAAAAAAAAAAAATCACCGAAATGTTTATTTGGAGGTATTTTTAACTCCTCTGAGTCTTAGTTTCCTCATCTTAAATATGTATTATTATATGTTCTTTCTAAAACAAAGTCCTCTAATACTAAAGTCCTATCATCTCATAGAAGAACTAAAAGAAGTATCCATGTGTTCAAGATGGCAGCCTTGTAAAATACATATATTTCTTCAGAATCAGCTAAAGTAGTTTCCATCAGTTGTTAAAATTAACTTTAGTTTGAAATAATTTTGCATTATTTTGGAAATATTTAATATTAATTACTTCTATAAATTTTGTTTCATATCAGTAGTTAGTTGATATAATTGATAGAGTGCTAAACTTTGTAGCAAGAATTCTTGAGTTTTCCAATCTGGATCCAAACATTTTCAAGCTGAATAATTATAGGCAAGTCACTTACCCTCTATATTTTTCAGTTTCTCCATTTGTAAAACCAGCCAAAGAAAGCACCTACTCACAGTGTCATGGCATAAAATGAGATATGCAGAAATACTTTGTTAACCTTAATGCATTATGAAAATGCTAGATATTAGGAATTGCCTCCACAGAATGAAAGAAAGAACTTGATTTTAAGTTCTACTTCTGTCATTTTATCATTACCTATTAAATGGCAATGTGTACATCAACCTAATAATTTATATCAATTTTCCTGGAAAGCATACTGCCAAAATGAATTTATCTATAGCATTCAAAATTTCTTAATTTACTGTGACCAATAGTTCCACATATGGGAAAAAATAGAATTCAATTCAAGTTACCTTTAATGCCTTTTGGCCAAAGCCTTGTGCTGGCTACCAGGTATGTAGAAATTTTTTTTTAAAAAATCACTTAAATACTTCCCTGGAGGTATTTATAACTTTTTTGAGCCTCAGTTTCCTTATTTTTAAATATGAGGTGTTATTATTTTTTCTTCTTTATTACCTTTCTCTCTAATATTCTCTATATTATCTCTAATATTCTCTTTCTATATATAGAGAAAATAATATATTCTCTCTAATACCTTTAAATTAAAAAAAATACTCCTATGATATCATAGAAGGGCTAAAAGAAGTACCCCAGTGTATTCAAGATGGCAACTTTGTGGAATATATTTCTTCCTTTAGAGTCAATTGAGTTAGCTTTTGTAAAATTAGAGGTGATGTTGGCTGGTGGAAGACTTCTGTTTCCTTTGTGTTGATTATCATCAGGTCAAAATGAGCACAGATGGATGACCTCAGAGACTGCACTGAACAACAAATCATCAGCAGACAAAAAGTTGTACATGAACTCACTTTTCTCTTTGATCCTGGCCTTTTCAGATTAAATCATTGACCGTCAGTGTTGAGATAAATTATTATTTTTATATTAAATTAATAACCAACTATTAAATTAGGATTAAAGTTTTTCCTTTCTATTTCAATCAACCAATCTGTGAAGGAAAAGGCTGATAGATGAGATTGGCTTAATCCTCAGAATATATGCTCAATGATCTTGGATGGACCCCACCCAGTAGGGATCTAATTTTTGCTTATAGTGTAAACAAAATCCAATTCTAACCCCAAAACATAGTGTCCATGCCATTGTACTCCTTTATTAGAGGCCAGAGGAACCCAATTTATGAAGGGGGGACCAACTGTAGTGATCTGGATAGAAATGGATTCTACCGTCCAGATTGTTGGAGGCTGCTTGAATCTTTTGATAAAACCATGTTCTCTAAAGATATTTAAACATTCATCATTTCCTCATGATTTTGTCTTTGGTTACCAAGAGAGACTACTGACCACAAATTTATTGATTATTTTCTAGTCTAATTAAAATTTGATTATTATACATCAACTGTGTGTCTTTTTGTTCATCACAGTGTAGAAATCAATCTTAAGGCTGTTTTTGTCATCATTGGAGGTGTCTGACATAATTTTGGAAAACATCTTTCTAAAGAAGATGGGAAAAAACACACAATCCTGTTTGACTTAGCTGATAACCATGATAACATGAGAGCATTGTCCTTCATCCAGAACCTGTGTAAGCATGCTGTCATGAAGCTGACATAGAATGCTACTACATGAATCTGATCAACTCAGTTTCATCTTGGTTTTCCAGATATCCTCCCAAATGACAGTATCAAAAACCTTGATCAGGTCCACAAATGTTGGATATAGACCTTTTTATCTTGATATTTCTCCTGCAGTTGTCAGGCAGCCAATACCATCTAGATTTTTTATAGGCTTTTCTAAAGCCATATTGACCCTTGGACAGGTGATTATCTTTCAGAAGATTAATCAGTCAATTAATGAGACTCTGGCAAGGAGTCTCCCAGAGCTAGCTGAGCATTTGGGAGGCTCCAAAAGAAGGTATGGAAGTAAAGAAGTATCAGGTTGGCTTCCAAACTGAAAGTCTGCTGAGACACTGGGCTGACTTCACTGTCAGACTTGTGAAATCCAACGTATAGGCAGAATGTTGAACTGCTTCGACTTGAATTCCTGAAAATTCTGAAAAATCACCTGGCAAGATAAGCTACTGGACCCAGAACTCAACTATCAAGCATTCAGGCTCTATTACAGGCAGCAAAACCACAATGAACTAGTCTGAATGTCAAATACACAATTAACAATAAAAGACTATTTTATGGAGAACTCAAAGTACATGCTTACATGATGGTCAGTAAAAGCAATACATGGATACTCAAAGTCTCTCGGAAGAACTTTAATTTGTTTATATTAAACATGGTAAAAATATATGCTAAATCCAATAGATGCATAATATATTTATACAATTATTTTGCTACCTACTTAATTAAAGATAATTATTAAAGTCAGTCCTGTTCATTTAATTTTACTGTCAAATAGTTTGGGCTCTCTCATAAATTTTCTAAGATTCCAAGCTTTCTTGATAATTGAAACCAGAGAGATATCTCTATTCAATGACACTCTTGATTATCAATGTCAATTGAGGCATAAAAGAGAAAGAATGAATTATTAAAGAGATTGTTGTCGACCACCTGGAAAAGGGAACAGTGATTGCAAAGAGCCTTCATCTAGAATAGGCCATGCCAGAGTAACTTTATTTCCTTTTTTCTGACAGATTTGCTAAAGTAGAAGATGAGACGGAATGATGTAGTTTATGTTTCAATTGGATTTTAGCAAAGCTTTTGTTAAAGTATTTCCTAGCATTTTTAAGGAGAAGATGAAAAAAAATATCTATTGGATGACAATACAATCACATACACTCAGGTCTTGTTGGATCGCAGGATTCAAATCAATTAACCTTTATTAAGCACTCCCTATGTACCAGGCATTCTATAAGTTTAAAAGAAACAGAAAGAATGGCTGAACCTGCCATCAAGAAGTTTATATTGGAATGAGAATATATAATCAGTTTTTTAGTGGAAACAGCCAGAATAAATGGACAATGAATTGGAGAAATAATTTAATAAGAATAAGTGAAGAAGTGAAATTATGTTCAGGAAGTTACAAAATAGTCTTAAACATCCCAAGTACTCACCAATGAATAGACTGACTTCTTGAAATTCAATGTTCTCCCATTAATGCTACGTGATTGTGAATATTATATTGGCATTTGTTCTAAGGAAGTAAAGTTGTAGGTGACTCAAAGGGTAATTGTAATCTATGTATATGTGGTGAGAATAGATACATAACAGGATAAATAATGCCACTACTCAAGAGAAATATGCATTTTGTAGAGCTTTGCAACCTGAGTTGTGTATAATTCATGCACATTTGGAGATGGTTCATATATTTGAAAATGGAAGACGAACTTAGGGAGGAAGGTTGGATTTGAAGAATGCATTTTACATTTAATAGATGGATAGAGAAATAGAGATAATTGCTGGAAAATGAGAAAAATATAAATGAGAGAGAGAGAGAGAGAGAGAGAGAGAGAGAGAGAGAGAGAGAGAAAGAGAGAGAGAGAGAGAGAGAGAGAGAGAGAGGTGGAAAAGAGGAGGAAAAGGAGGGAGAAAAGGAAGGGGAAGGGAGAGGAAGAGAAAAAACACTTACTACATGCTAAGAACTGTGATGAGCCTGGGGGTTAGAAATATAAGCAAGAAAGGTAGTTCCTACTCTCCAAAGCTTTATATTGCAATAGAGAAAGATACCACATACAGGGAGTACTGGGAAGCAAAGAGGAAAAATACTCACATGAGTTGGAATGAGGAAGAGGCTACAGAAAGTTGCATGAAAACATAAACACTAGTAAGAAAAGGTGTTTTTTTTAGGTTAATTTATCAAAGAAAGAAAAGAAAGAGAGAGACCAAAGTTTCAGTGAGCTGCAATAATGTTTTTGTAGAGTCTTAAAATGACAACTTGATAGATGCATTTATTTTGAGCTAATTGTAAAGTTGTGGATAGAGTACTCAGTCTCAAGAAGACCTGAGTTCAAAGTTGGCCTCCTATAGTCATGAGCGACTGTCCAAAGCTGGCCAAAATGCTTAACCTCTGTCTGCCTCAGTTACTTAACTGTAGAAGAGAGATCAGCAGCTAGATGGCACAGGGAATGGTGTTGGGCCTGAAGTCAGGGACAGACTTCCTGAATTCAAATTTGGCCTCAGGTACTTACTAGCTTAGGGACCTTGAACAAGTTCCTCAATCTGATTTCCTTGAGTTTCCTAATCTGTAAAATGAGTTGGAGAAAGAAATGACAAACTGTTTTAGTATCCTTGCCAAGAAATGCCAATTTGGGGCACAGAGAATTGGATATATATTTTAAAAAAATCTTACCACTACTCATACCACTGTCATTACCATAACCATCATCACAAAAACTGCAACTAAAAATAATAATAGCACAGACCTTCCAGAATTTTTTTTCAAATTGAAGGAGAAAATATTTGCACAATTACTTTGAACAATGACTTGCATGGACCCTATATGAATGTTTTTTCTTTTCTTTTCCCCACTTCTTCCCCTTTCTTTGGATAACTAAGTTAAATGCTCTTGATGGTAGAATATGAAGTTTAAGATGTAAAGACATATAGGGTAATTAAAGCTAGGGTTTAATATCACCACCACCTCATCCCTATGACATATCCTGCCAGGATAAATTAGGAGTAGATCAAACAGAATGTTACAAAATTAAATATATATATATATATCTAAATCTATCCATTTATCTATTATCTATCTATCATCTATCTACCTACCTTTACTGATACTTGGAATGAAACAATTGATTCAAATGACATGTATTATAACTTATTAAGACAATGATATACAGTTAGATAAATTATACAAACCATTCGGTATATATCCTGGACAGGGTTGGAAATGGGTAATCCTGATAGATTTTTAAATGAACAGAAATATAAGAGAGAGAACTGAATTGATTTTAGGAAAATGCATCTTTTTCCCAAATCAATCAAACAAACAACTTTTTGAAACAAATGTCCATTTCTTTTTGGACCTAATATAGGTTCTCTACCAGCCAGCATCACATTATCCACATTTGAGACAACTTAAGATCTGTGTCTCTCAGCAAAAAGAAATTTGTTACAGTAAATAGAGATATTTTGAAAGTTACAGATAAGTTCACTTACTTTGGCAATATAGTTTCCGGAGAAGAATACATTGATGTTTAGGCTGAAGCACACATTACCAGAAATTGCTCAGGGCTTAGGAGGCACTGAAGAAAGTATGGGGAAGAAGAGGTATTAGGCTACCTACTAAATTGAAGATCTACAAAGCTATTGCACTGACCTCATTGTTGTAGTTCTATGGAACCCGGGCATTCTACCGGCACCATGATAGGAAACTGAATCATTTCCATTTGAATTGTCCTAAAGATATTCTGATGATCATCTGGCAGGATAAGGCACTTGAGTCTGAGGTTATTTTTTTAGCTGAACTGACACACATTCGAATTCCACTCCAGATAGCACAATCCCAGTGGGTTGGCCACATTGTTTGAATGCCAAACATATATTTGCTTAAGAGCCTATATTACAGAGAAGTGGAACAAGGCAAATGCTTGCACAGAAGTCAGAAGAAGAAACTATAAGGACACTCTCGAGGTGTCTGAAGAACTTTGGGAATGATTGTGAGACACTAGACACTGGTACAGGACTGCTCAGTATGGCCTGACTGCATCAAAGAAGTTTCTGTGCTCTATGAGCAAAGCAGAATTGCAACAGCTCAAAAGACATGGGAAATGTACGAATTCAGAGACATTGTCCTTTATTAGATACCGTATGGATTATTTGTCCTTGACCTGTGGCAGAAGTTTGCAGAATCATAGTTTTCTGATTAGTCATTGATGAACACACTGTTCACTGATCCTTTCAGGGATATCTTTTTTGGGGCATTTTTAACTATGAAGAACAACTACCTGTACCTAGATGTAGATGTAGATAGATCTGGATATATATCTTTGTAAAGAACTGTGTAGAGATTTAGGAATATCTATATCTATAAATCTATAGATAGATAAATAAAATGTGTGTGTGAGAGAAAGACAGAAAGACAAAAAGATAGAGACAGAAGAGAGAAAGAAGAGAGATAGAGATAGAGCGACAGACAGAGAGAGACAGAGAAAGAGAGGAAAGAAGAGAAGAAGAAGAAGAAAGAGAAAAAGGGAAAAAAGAAGAAGGAAAAGAAAAAGGAAGAAAAAGAAGAAGAAGGAAAAGAAAAAGGAATAAAAAGAAGAAGAAAAATAATAAGAAGAAGACAGATATAGACAGACAGAGAGAGAGACAGAGATTCTGTTGTTTCCATGGCAAGAGACAGGAAGAGTTGATGGGCAGCATGTCTTTCCCTAATAAATGCTAGGCAAGGTAGAAAAAGAATTCAAGAACCTCAACATGTTACTTATGCCCTTTATGGAGAATTTACAGAGGGACATAGGCAGTGTCACTTAAGAGAGGCAGGTTTAGATGGAATCAGATCTGCATCTAGATGGGATTCCCACAACAATGAGATCACAGGCTCACTGAAATATTTCATAGTATTAAGTATGTACTATGTTTAAGGCAATTTAAAGGATGTTAGGTGATATAAAAAGGTAGATAAACAATTTTTGCCCATGTTGTCAGAGAGCTTATAACATCACAGTCTTTTCTAACAGGGATTTCAGATTATTCTTTTAATGTTTCTTGGAAGTAATACTGCTTATCCTATCTGAGGATTTTGAGGGGCTTCCTGCCAGAAGCTGTTGAAATAGATTAGATGACCCAGCCAATCCCCATTGCAACCTGTGCTCTTGTGATATTTTGTTTTCACAGGGTCAAAACCTAAAATATTAAATCTGTCAGATGGATTCATTTGGAAATAGCAAGGAGAAATGATGGATAGCTGGGATTATCCTAAAGTATGCACTTGCAAATTTAGAGTGATAATTATGGATGCTATGGAGTCCTCTGGCAGACAGAATTGCTGAATGGATGGTTTCCATCAATTTTCTATCTCTATTGGTCACTGAGAAATTTGCATAAACACTTTTCTTGTTCATCTCTGAAAAAAATGGCCTATAAGAGCAGATTAGGGAGCAGCAGCCCAGGAGTGTTATCTGAGCTTTGTGGTTGTAAACACATCCATCATTAACAGGGGAAATACCACTTCTTTGCAGGCTGCTTCTTCCTTTGTAATAACAGCACTTTTAATTCAAACCAAATTAGTTCATTGTCTTCCTCATCTTAAAAACAACAAAGGAGACTACAGTGCTGGTTTGCTAACATTGCCATTTCATCCTCAATGGGCCAGGCAAAATGTCTCTTCCAGATGGAAGAGAAAAAGCATCATACTCTACTCAACTCGAAAATTAGATTTTCAGTTTTCTTCCTTGGACAATCCTTTTTTCAGATTTTGGTGGATCTGAAGCCAGGAACACAAAGTCTCAAAAGAAAATCAGTTTTGAAGTTAATAAAATAGTGGACTTTCAGGTAGAACACGACAGAGATAGAATTGTAGACTCATTGAATAATAGATCCTAAAAAGGGACTAACTTCATGATTTTGCAGATATAATGCCCAAGGGCCAGACAAAATAATGATTTATCAATATATAAGTTTTAAACACAGGATTATAATTCCTATCATTTCATTCCATATCTAGTGTCCCTTTTTTCACCTCACTTCTGCCGCACTAGTCCTTTCAGTTCAATTAAATTCTCGGCCTCCATATGATTGTACTTCAAATGTGTGGCAACTCATAGCAACAAATAAATGAGCACCTATTTTATGCCAGAGATAGAAATGGATTTGAAGGTATTTTTGGTCAGTGGAAGTCATAATAACTAAAGCATCTGAAAAGGCATCATATATTTAGTACGTGGCAATTAATGTTGATCCTTGAAGAGAACTAGAGATTTGCAGTACATGCTTATGGGATAGTTTTTGTAAAAGCATTTATAGTGGAGATAAGAAATAATTTAGTGGCAAATAACAAGGAGGATAATGAGATCATAGGTTTAAAGTTAGAAGCAATCTTAGCGTCTATCTAATGTTCTCCTTAATTTACAGTTAAAGAACTAAAGTCAAGCTAGAATACTTGAGTTGCCCAAATTTTCATGGATAGTAAGTGACACACCAGATATGTGAATCTAGGTAGCTTGAATCTGAATGCATTTTTCTTTGCACTATATATGTGCTTGTGCCTTCCAAGTGGATCAATTTGTTTGGAACTGAGAATACAAGAATACTACCAATATGAAGCCAGTTTTGTAAAGATACAGTCAGACTAAGAAGAGTTGTAAATGTCGGGGGAAATAATTGGTATTGAATACTAAAGTCCCAAAGGAGCCACTATATTATGATAAAACAATAATATAGTCACAACTGTGCTTTAAGATATCTGTGTCATATTCATACAAAGACTAGATTGACAGATGAGGAAATTGTTGTTTAGAATAGGAATGGGATATAACCATAGCTTTGGAGAGTTTAAATGTCCATGGAATAAATACATCCCTCAAATCCTATTGCAAAAAGTTTCATATGGAGAGAAAATTTGATGATTTAAAAAAACTCTGGGGAAAATGTCAAGTCTTAATGAAAAAATTTAAAATGTGTTTTAACATAGAATCACTTAAGCCAACAGGTATCTTCTACAAGCTGTCCTTTTATATATTACTCTTTTAGAACCCTGTCCATTCAGAGGTAGCTGATAGCACATCCACATCAGGGATTCTAAAAGGGAAAAGAGAAAGAAACCAAGAGAAAGAAAGAATGTTTGACATTTTAGGTTAAGAAGATCCAAGCCCAATTCTTGTGATGGAAAGATCCATCTGCATCCAGAAAGAGGACCGCAGGAACTGGATGTGGATCAGAGTATAGTATTTTTGCTTTCATTATTGCTGTTTGCTTGATTTATTTCTCATTTTTTCCCTTTTATATCTTACTTTTCTTGCACACCATAATAAATGTGGAAATATGTGTAGATGAACTGTACTTGTTTAATCTACATTGGATTATTTGGTGTATAGAAGAGAAGGATGGGAGAAAAACATGGAACACAAGGTTTTGCAAGGGTGAATGTTGAAAACTATCTTTGTATTTTAAAAGTAAAAAGCTATTATTATTATTTTTTAAGTATAGGCTCAAATTTTTCTTCTGCTACATATTATCTGTGTGATGCTTACCAAATAACTTGATCTTTCTGGGTAACACTCAAAAGTTTATAACTTAAATACATCAAATTATAATATAAATATGTTATAGGTGGTGACAATATTAGGAATTCCCCATACTTATATAATTAGAGTCCCAGACCAATTCCTTACACTTTGGGTTTTGAAAGAAAAAATTAACTTACTGAAACACAATCTGCTTTCTCTCCATATATTGTATTTTAGCTGTGTGTCTGTTGTGTGTGTGTGTTGTGTAAGAAAGATAATCAGAGAGAAACAGAGAGAGACTCAGAGAGACAGAGTCTCAAGAGAGAAAGAAAGAGAAAGAGAGAAAGAGAGAGAGAGACAGAGACAGAGACAGAGACAGAGACAGAGAGACACAGAGAGTGACAGAGAGACAGAGAGAGAGGGGAGAGGAAAAGAGGGAGGGAGAGAGAGAATTATTTTCAGGGGGACTGTATAAGACACATAACAGAAGAGAGAATAGATCATTCACAAATTGAATCCAAATAATCTAGTGCCTTCTGGACTATTTAGGAAATATATATTCATAATGTTAATTTTGGACATGAAAGCTTCCACACACATGCTTACCATCTGTTCATATTTACTCTGGCCAGTCCTAGAGGAGAACCTGCCATCTAAATCTAAAAGTCTCCAGGGGAAGAAATCTTATCAGTCAAATATCTAAATTTCAATACAGGTGTTGTGTGTTGGGATGTTGTGTGTTGGGAAGCTGGTGCTGTTTACATTTTAGAATTCAATTATTCTATGTGATTCAGAAAGACCTAAGGAATAAGAGAAAAAAAAAGAAAGAAGATGCATTTTCAGATAATGTTAATTGAGGAAAATCTGCACCACATGAAATCTACTATGTGAGTTTAATGTAGATTATTTTGTATACTTAGAAATAACATCCTGTTTTAAATTGAGTGTCAGAGAGAAATAGAGGGCAATTAATATTTTCCATATCATATCATTTAAAGAAAACTATGTAACAATAAGAAGACTGCAATACAGGAAAAAAATGACATTTATTGCCAATCACACTTGAGCTTTTCAGTAAAGGCAAAATTCCTATTTCTTTAGATAATAAATTGTATTGATTGGAAAATATTATCTTAAAACAAACCAACCAAACATTTTATTCTGTACTATCCTAAAAAAATGTTAAATTTTCTATAAAATTTCTAGATGTCATGTTGAACTTTATCCATACTAAGAGGCCATCAAAGCTTATAAAGAGAGGTTGACAGAGAAGGTACACAGATATTTGATTTCATTATCATATTTAGACCTTAAAGTGAGCTGTAGGATTGGGGGAACATATCTATCATGAAATTCAGCCCTCTTAGAATTTCAGTTCTTTCATCTCCAGAACTGGAATGAAGAGTAATCTTATTCATTTGAATTTTCCTTTTACTTATGTAATTTCACTCTTGCCATTTCTTAACTTCATTTCACCCCATTTGATTTAATCTAAGACAATCCACATCATTGTTCTCATTCTATGGATATTGTACTAATACCAATGGAGTATGTGGGCTACTTATTGGATATCCAATTTTCTTACTACATGACTTGTTTATCTTCATCCCTGCCTTCAGCATTCATTTTTAAGATGATGTTCTTGATTTACACTGTTTTGTGAAAGCAATTACTGTTATGTTATGAGTTGTAGCCTGTTTTTCTGCACTATGTACCTCTCCTCATTGTTTTGGGAAGTTCTCAATTTCCATTCTTCAAAAATAGCCCACTATTTTTTTAAAGACCTCATTTCCAAGGAGAAATAGGAAGTCCTTAAAATAAAATTTAAATTCCCTCAAGACAATTCAATTCACTTTCAGACTGTTTAATTCCTGGTCAAATAGTCTTTATCTGTTTCAAATCCTAACAGGTGATAAATGAGAAATGGTAAATGCAAGTGAGAAGTGACATGGTAAAGAATCAGCATTAGCTTCTGCACAATGAATCCAATGAGAGCAAATAATAATTTAATGATGATTGTGGCCTGTGAAAAGTAAATGTTCATTCATCTTACATTTTGTCTATTTTTAAAAACAAAGAAAGAAGATAGAATGGACTTATTGCAATAATAGATTTCTGACTCAAAAAAAAAAGGACATAAGAAGTCTACAAGATAATAGGTTCTCTGCTCTGAATTTCTGGCTACAGTTTTTATTTGTCTATCAGTCAATAAGCATGTATTAAGCTGCTACTATGTACTATGTATGTTTCACGGTGCTAAACTCTTGGGATACAAAAAAAGACAAAAGATAAATCTCTGGCTTTAAATGTTCACAACCCAATGAAGGAAACAATAAGCATGCGAATATATATAAACAAGCTATGCATTGTTTTCAGTCATTTCAGTTGTATCTGACCCTGGGTTTTCTGGAAAAGACATTTGAGTAATTTGCCATTTTCTTCTCCAGCTTATTTTGTAGATTAGCAACCAAAATGAACAGAGTTAAGTGACTTGCTCAGAGTCACACAGATAGCAAATGTCTGAGCCAGATTTGTATTCACATATTCCCAACTTCAGGTCCAGTATTTTATGAACTGTGGCACCTAACTACAGAATAAAAAAGAAATAATTTAAAAAAGAAAAAAAATGCACTAGAATTATGAAGATTTGGGAGAGGCTTGTTGGGAGTTGAAGAAAGTTGAGGGGCGGAAATGAGGGGGGAGGACAATCTAGGCATGAGAGACAATAAGAGAAAGTGCCAAGAGTTGAGAAGTGGAGTCTCTTGTTGGAATAGTGAAGGAGTCAGTATTAATGTGATCAAAGAGTATGTGACAGAAAGCAAGTCATACGAAAACTGAAATGGTACCTATGGCTATGCAATAAAGCATTTTGAATACTGACAGAAGGGTTTTCTTTTTGGTTCTGGGAGTGATAGATAAAAATTATAGTTTATTGTGTGGGAAGTAACATGATTTAGGGGGTAACTAGGTGCTATAAGTGGATAAAAGGCTGGGCCTAGTTGTAGAAACTCATCTTCTAAGTTCAAACAGAGATACTTCCTAGTTATATGACCCTGGGAAAATCATTTAACCCTATTTTCCTCAGTTTCTTCATCTGTAAAATGACCTGGAGAAGGAAATAGCAAATCATTTCTGTGTCTTTGCCAAGAAAACACTAAATATAGTCAAAAAGAGTTGGATATAACTGGATATTTCTTAGCAACAACAGCATGATTCGACTTGTACTTTAGGTAAATCACTTTAGCAACTGAATGGAGAGTGGACTGGAATTGTGAGGGACTTGAGTCAGACAGGACTATGAGCAGATTTTTGCAATAATGAAAACATAAGATAATAAGTCCTTGAACCAAAAAGGACACTTTGAGAAGAGAAGGTGTATTTGAGAGATATTGCAAATGTAAAATCTATAATCCTTAGAAGAGTGATGGGTATGGTAAATAAGAGACAGCTAGAAGTCCAAGAAGCCATCTAACTGCAAGCCTAGAGGACTGGGAGAATGATGATGCTCTTGAGAGCAATAAAAAAGCCTTTTTCTGAGGGGTAGGGAGTGAGTTCAGTTTTGAGAATATTGAGTGTCAGATGTTTGATGTACATCCAATTCAAGATATCTGAAAGGAAGTTGGAGATTTGATTTTAGAGGTAGGTAGAATTGAGTATCAGCAGAATAGAGAGGATAATTAAGTCCATGTAAACTGAGGAAATCACCAAGTGAAATAGTATAGAGGAAGCAGAGAAGAAGGGCTAGGATGTAGCCCTACATCTTACAATTAGAGGGATAGAAACTGCAAAGGATTTGGTAAAGAAGACTGAGAGATAGCAATCTACTATGTAGAAGGAAAACCAGGAAAGAGTGGTTTCCAAATACTAAATAGAAAAGAATATCAAACACAAGAGGATGTTTAATAGTGTCATGTGGCTTAAAGAGAGGTCAATAAGAAAGAGGATTGCAAAAGTGCCCTTGGATTTAGCAATTCATAAATCAATGGTAACTTTAAGAAGTGAAGGTTTGGTGAGAAGACAATGTCAGAAGCCAGTTTATAGTTGAGTCTAAGAAGTGAGAGATATTAATGAGAAAAATGCATATTAAAACAAATCTGAGGCACCATTTCCCATCTATCAAACTCACTAACATGACAGAAAAGGAAAAAGACAAATGCTAAAGGTGTTGGGGGTGAGAAGAGGACACTGATGAGATGTTACTGGAGTTTTCAATTTGTTCAATCTTTCTGAAGAGCAATTTGGAATTATGACCAAAGGGCTTTAAAATTGTGCATGCCTTTTGATGCAGTAATACCAGTATTAAGTATGTATCCAAAAGAAAAGGATCTATAATGTTCCTTATAGATCTATAGATAGATAGATATAGATAAGAGATATACATTGGTGGATAGATAGTGAGACAGAGAGAGAGAGAGACAGAGACAGAGACAGAGAGATAGAGAGACAAAAAGATGTAAATTGTAGATGACTTTTCAAAGAAGTTTTGCTATAAAGGACCGGAGATACAGGATAATATTAAGAGGGAAGGGAAGAATCAAGAGAGTGTTTTTGAGGGTGAGAAAGACATAGTTACGATTGTAGGTAATAAAAAAGAAACCAGTAAGTGGGGGTCGGGAGGTGGGATGACATAAGTAAGAAAATGGGGATGACAGAGAAAAAGAATTTGTTGTATGAAAGGGGATGAATAGTATTCTTTACGTGAATGGAAGGATTTACATTGACAAATAATAGAGTCATATCTCCATGTGAGATGGTTGAAACAGAGTGGGAGAAGACCTCTAAATGATATTAAGATGAGGCAGAAGGATGACAAAAGTGTTCATGGCTATTAAACTTATTTTTTTTTAATCTGTAAAATATTAGATGTGCTTCTAAGCTGAGAGGGTTGGAATAAAGAGGAGCCATGGAAGGTTTGAAAAAGATAAAAAAAACTTTTGAAGAGTTGCTGTTAATAATGGTATAGTGCCAAGAACTTAACACAGTCTAGACCATAGTAGGCACTAAATAAATGTTTACTGAATCGATAAGGGAGTGCTATTGGCCCAGTTGACGTTGTTTACCCTAATTTTATAGTGGATGTAGCCAGAATAGTTTTGAGATTTTCTCAACTTTAATTTAGCTGCCTTTTTCTGGGAGTGAAGGAGGAAGATGGGGAAATCATCAAAGTCTGAGGCTTGGCAAAGTATAATTGGCATTATGATAAGGGAATAGAGCCATGATTCAAAAGAACGAGACAGTATAGAATTGAATTAATTCTCTAAAAGTTTCAGCTGCAGGAACAGAATAGAGTGTAGCTGGTGCTGGGGTATTGACCTGGGAAAGAATTGAGGTGTGACGTAATTAAAGTTTATGGTATAAACAAAGAGTAGAATTTGGTAAATTAAACCAGAGGGAGAAGTGGAAAGCCAATGGATTTTGTTCAGACATGAGGAATTTGGAATATGGATATTGGAGTACTTAATTTATGGGTGATAGCAAAATCAAGGATTTGATAATCTTTGTATGTTAATAAGGTGGGTGGAGGAGTGGATTGTGGGACCTGAGTAGGTTGAGAAGCTAAAGGAGTAGAGTGAGAAACAGAGAATATAAACACACAAATGCTATACATATATGTATAGCATTTGTGTGTTTATATTCCAGAGAAAGAACTGATAAATAGAAGTACACATAGAACAATTTTACACACACACACACACACACACACACACACCATATATGTATGTATGTATGTATTTATCTACACCTAATAGTAGCCATTTCTGGGGCTGAGAGGGAGAAAAAAGGGAAAAAAATTTATGTGATCATTTTATTGTATATTTGAAATTAATAGCAAATTATACTTAGTAGATTTGCAGTTTCATAAGCAATTGTCTTTTTTAATATTGTACTGTGTTATGGAAATGTTTATTTCATTTCATAAATAAAAAAATTAAATTAAATGTTTAAAAAGTACATCAGAATGAGTATTACCAATCAATCTACATGTCAATCAAAAATGATGACCTGACTTGTTTTCTGGTTTCACTAGTTCATTTTGTTTTTTATAGAGTCCATTAGTATTTCCATCCTTCTCCATGTTTCCATGCAATAGATTTGGATCACTGTTGATCTCAAGAATGTAGTTAGTTATTCTACCAAGAATTTCTTCCAGACTCCTTGTCACTAACCTCAACTGGTTTACTTTCAGTAATATTGAGAAAGGAAATCATTAGGAAGTGAGGGGAAAAAATATTAGTGTGCCCTAATCATTCAATTATGCTACTTGAGAACACTTATTTTCTTTAGCAAATAATCATGTTGACTCTCACTGCACACCCCATGATATAATAATCCCTTAAATTTGGACATAATGGAGGGATGAAAGTATTGAGAAGGTGTAATCCAATGCCAAGAGGATAAAAAGATATGAGGGATAAGGAACTTATCCTCTGTAGTGCATTTTTTCCATGTTGTATGGTGCAGATCTGATTGGAAAAAAAGCTTTCCCAACTTGTTTCCCTTCTAAAGGAATCCAACAACAAAAGGATAGAGGATAACAACAAAAAATGGTGTGTGTGTGTGTAATGAAAGACTCATTATGATGTCATAAAGATGTCTACTTAGAAACAGAATTTTTTTTAACCTTTTAAGAACAACCTAAACCTAGACTGAGGCTAGGAATATGGAGAACTCTGAAGAAATAGAGGAAAGGGTATACTATATTTTATGGGTAACTATGAAAACTTTTTACATGTTTTCTAAATTTGTTTCTCTATTTCCATAACTTCATATGTTTTAAATGTGTATCTAGGGCAGAAGAAAGTGGAAAAGGGAGAAAAAAATGTCCAATATCCTAGATATACAGTGCTTAAATGAAATCTGAGCATTTTTTTCCTTACACTCAATTGTGACACAGATATGTAATGCACTCAGATTTTTGCAGCATAACTCCAAGTGGGGATTTAATGAGTTAAAAAGAGGAAGATTCCTTGCAGATGTCCCAAGGGAGGAAATTACTCTGCTTGTACCCATACCATTAGGGTGCTGAGCCATGGAACCCATTATTTACTCTGCTAATATTCAGTGGATTTTCTTTCAATATAGCTGACCTTTCAACTATTTAACTTAAAAGGGTTATATTTTGTTTACTTTCCACCTCTTACCACTAACCTGAGCCCATTTCAACATCATGCTCTATATGTTAGATTGTTCAAAGCCTGAGGATAGAAAGGGAGGGTAAGTGTTATTTCTGGGTTCATAAAACAACTTTGAAAATGCTAAACATTTCCCCTGTTCCAATGAGTTAGGATTCTATCCCATTTCCAACAGTGATTCCCCACCCCCCCACTTCTGCCATTTCCCTATCTTGGTCTGCAGACTCTCTATACCATACATGCTAAGCGATATGAGGTGTGGTCAGCAATTTTTTCCCATTTCCTTGGTAATGACCTGAATGCAAAGATCCATACAATGAAGCTGTGGTTATCTGGAAACTAAAATGCAGACATTCAGGCTAAGCCGATGATGGAGTTTTGTAAATTCCCAGCCAAGCTTTCATTGGGTGGCTGACAGCTGGAGATAATGCATGGCCCTGCTGCTGCTGCAGAATTACAGGCCCTCTGGTCTATCTCATCTTGATTCCATCCTCCTCCCCAGGCTTGAACAGGCCTCCTCCTACTGTCATTTTTTTTATAGGTCATCAGATGAAAGGGTTTTTAACCTCACAAAAAATTGTATTCCCTTTCACTTAAAACCTTTCACTGGCTTCCTTCTCTGTATGAGAGTGAACTCAGAAGGTATCAATTGGGGATCCAGCTATTGCTAAACTTGCATGCATGAAACTTGTCATCACAGGTGCGCCTATACCTGAAGACAATTCACCAGTTTGGACAAATATCCAATGGGACCCATGAATCCGAATCACTTGTTTAAATACCATTTCAAATAGTTCTTAGCCATGGGATTTTAGGCAAGAAAATCACTTTACATCTAGGTTTCAGTTTCCTCATCTGTAAAATGAGAGAATGGTACTCTGTGACATTTCATATTTCCTTCCATTTCTAGAATTGGGATGTCATTATTTGATTTTTCAGTCCATTCCATCAGAGGCTAAAAATCTCAAGGGAATGACTTCTCCATGGACTGCAAACCATGGAAGGCACAATGGTGACTGTATCTTTTCTTCCTCTTGTACTGTTGCTTAGTTTGTGTTGGAAGGCACACCAGAACTGGTATTGCGATGAAAAATGGTTGCTGCCAACTGCTTTATTGAGAGCAAAGACATCATTGCTGCAGCTTCCTGATACAGACACCCTACCTTTCTATTTCTTCCCCCATTGGTCAGCTGCATTGCATGGTTTTACCATGGTGCCATCTTTACAAGACTGAAAAACATCCAGGTTTGTAAACTTTCATACTTATGATAACTTGGTAGCTAAGTGACACAGTGGATAAACACCGAGCTTGCCTAAGTTCAAATGTGATCAAGATAATTATTATTGTGACCCATTTAAACTCTGCCACAGTTCTACTATATAATACAGATAATAATAACAGCAGCTACTTTACCTCATGATTATTGTGAAGAACAAATGAAATGTTTGTAAAGTGCTTATCATGAGACTGAACACATCATACATTTTATGTAAATATTAGTTGTTGTTGTTATTATTATGAAAATATCTTCTTCCCTTAGTAAGATATACTCTTAATTCCATATGAATGTAAAAAAATAAAGTCAATTCAAAGACGAGAGAGCAACGATTTCCTTAATACTTTCCAGTAGCCCTCACATTACATGAATGCACATACACACAAACATGTGTACACACTGACAAAGTGAAAGGCAGAGTTGCTATTATAAATACAGAGCTAAAGTCAAGGCCAAAAAGATCTATTTTCAAGACTTCCCTGAAGTCTCCCAGCTGTATGACAGTTAATTTCTTCCCCACCCACATAACTATAAGATTGTAATTTATAGATAAGTTACTAATTTATACCAGTTAAAGAAGTTTCCTTATCAGGGGGCTCTTATACTTATAAAGTCATAGGTTTAGATCAAAACAAAGCAACAGAATACAGTATTGTAATAAAACCCTTTCTGGAATGATCTTTGGCCCATTTCCCAAAATGCAAATGTGATGCTTGGCAAATATACAAGATACAACTTCATCTGTGAAACATGAACACCCCTGAGCACCACTATGGTTCCTGATACCATATTGCTTAGTGCATGTTAGTTACATTGGTATTATGTAATTAACACTCCTCCATATCATCGTTTCATCCCAGATCATGTTTTTGTTGGTCCAATTAAGTAAAGGGAATCAATTTACAATGCCTGAATATCATTAGCTCATCGATTTAAGGAAAGTCATAGAACGCTAGAAAGCCAAAAATGCCCCAAAGTCCAGGTAAAAAGGAGATAAAAACATTTTGGCACAATGAATACAATGTGGGAGTTATAGAGGACTGAATTCAACAGTAATTGTATGAAAATAGGTTAGGTAAGTCACTCCATATTAATACTGAAACCAAGAAAATAGCAATTAGTAGAAAGGATTGTTTTGAGGATAATGTGAAATAGCCCTTAGGAAGCAACTTGAAAATCTTAAATCACAGTATGAAGGTAATTATTTTCATCATTGTTAGAGAAAAGTTGGCACATGGGAATCTGGACTAGAGAGGGAACAATTATTGCAGAATGTGCTGTTTTCTCTATTCCCTTGGTTCCCTAGCTTACTCTGGTGCAAGGTTATGGCTGCGGTTTTTTCTCTGATATCTGCCTATGCTTTCACTGCATGGGCTTCTGTTGTGACCTGCACAGAAAAGCATAAACAAAAATGTCCATAGATCAGAATGGTATTTTGTATTGGATATATCTCTTAGTGGTTTCTGGCTTATTGATCCAACAATTTGATTTGGAAAGTCTTTCCTCTTCTTTCCGATTGGCATTTGAAGTAGAATTTAAAAGGTGGGAAAAGATGGGGAAAATGATATTGCTTAAGGCTAGGCAGCAGTGTAATCCATGGCAACAAATGGGAGAGCATGAAGTATGCAGGAGGAGAATTGCTTGGCTTAATTTCTTTTGGAAACATCTAGAGTGTCAAATGATATTTATTGAGTTTATCATCTGCTAAAATTGACCATCATTTGCAAAGTACAGCATGTCTTTAAAAATCCTATTGTGTAATGTTGTTTATTATTCTTATCTGTGATTATATCTCACCCTATTAATCTACAACCTCCAAAAAGTTTTTAAACTTTGCATTTTCCCCATAATCATCTGATAAAACTTTATATATATATACATATATATATGTGTATATATATATATATATATATACATGCATACACATATATGCATGCATACACCCCACACACACATAAATATATACATTATATACACATAATGTGTGTGTATGTATAAGCTTGGATAACATTTTAGACAAAGAGTCAATAGGAGAATAATATTTTGCTCTGTTATTTCCAAAAGCAGGAAAGTATTTCATTTGCCTACTAGGGAGTCAGAAATGAGGAGCAAAGATATAGGAAAGGTAACCCTAATTATTCCAGCCCTGCAGGACTCCAAAAAGGGTTAATGTGAATTCTCTGAGTTTATTAACTTTTGCATGTATGTATCTTGAGTTGGAGAAGGAGCATCACAGTCAAAGCAGTTTCCACCAACTCACAATACTTACTTAAATATTTGTTGGATTAATTCATTTAATAAACTAAAGGATATCTTTTTTTTTTCTTTCCAATTCCAATGAGCTTGGATATATTTAAAAAAACTTAGCCAAGATCTGCATTGCTTTATATGAGGTTCCTCCTGGTCATTTGGAAGTACAAGTCAATTTTGCAGATAAGTAATTCTCTATCAATAATATTAGGAAGAGAATTGAGAGACATATAAATTTATGTAACTAAGCTGTATAGAAATACACCCCAGTCTAAATTGGTCTCTGGGTTACATGGATCATCTAGCAAGCAGGTTGAAATGTGCAATCCAGTTTCTGCAATCTAGGGAGAATTAATAGATTAATTGGCAGAAAGGAAGCAAGAGCAGCTAAGTAAATTGGTTGATTGTCCTTTGTTCTTGAAAAGAACCAAAATGTCATCCTGTGTTTGAATCAAATTACAGTGAGTGTGCTCAACTGTGGTTGCTCAGACAATATGATCTCAGAATGCTCTGCTGCAGATCTGGCACAAATAGTCCCTGTAAACATTTGAGGTGGACTCTCTAACTTTGTGCAAATCGTATTTCTCTTGAGGTAATTCAATTTTGCTTTGCTCATAGAGCACAGCACCTTTTCTGATGAGTGTGTGCCATGCTGGATGGTCCCGGGCCAGTGTCTTCCATATCAAAAGTAGGATAGAATATCAATATGAATTCAGGAAGACCTGAATTCAAATTCAAATTCAGCCTTGACCATTACTAGCTGTGTGACCCTAGCAAGTCACTCAATCCTGTTTTGCTCAGTTTTCTCATCTATAACAGAGAAAAAAAGGAATCATGGAGAGTCAGATATGACTAAAAATGACTAAACATCATCAGTATTTTTAGGGGAGAAAGGACATGGTTGGGGATATTGTGATCAGTCCTGTTTTCCTCAGTTTCCTCATCTGTAACAGAGGACAAAATTGCAAACCATCCCAGTGTCTTTTCCAAGAAAACTGCAAAAGGGATCATGGAGAGTCAGACATAGCTATAAAAATGACAAAACATAACTAGCATTTTTTTAGAGTAGAATGGCCATAGTCAGTTGGATTGTGACAGAGATTTTCTGAAATAGAGAGAATATGTGTGTCTGTTTGTGTGTGCAAGCTCACACATGTTGTATGTGTATAGGGAGGTTGAGGGACTAAGTTGTGTAGTGGATACATGTGGGATTTGGAGTCAGAAAGACTCCTATTCAAATCCTCACTCAGACATTTAATAGCAAAGTGTCTTTGGCCAAGAAAAGCAAACTCTATGGGTCTCAGTGTTATCAAATGTAAAATAAAGTGACTGCATGTGACTTCTACCAACTCTAAATCTATGATCCCATGACATGTTAAAACCTTTAATTGGCACTTCCCCAGGTGTCATAGGGAATACTGGCATCTAGAAGGCTCAGCTGATAGATTGTCTGGAGGCATCCCTTCCTGAGCTTAAAACTGACCTCAGACCCTCACCAGCTGGGCAAGTCACTCCATCCTATTTACCTCAGTTTTCTCTTCTATTAAAATGAGCTGGAGAAAGAAATAGCAAATCACTCCAGTATTTTTGCCTAGAAAAGCCCAAATGGGGTCATAAAGAGTTAGACATGACTGAAATGACTGGTCAAGTACCACAAATCTAGAGTAAGTAGCTTAACTTCTCTCTGTCTCATTTTCTTCCTCTGTAAAGTGTCATGGCCTCTGAGTCTCATTCCAGCTCTAAATCTAAGCTATTAAGTGACTTTCTACAAACATTGTCTTTGGTTTTCCCTCTTTATTTCTTCCTCTGCCCCTAGAGGGCTTGTTAACTTATATGTGGGCTTCACTTTTCAGCTGTTATTGCTGATTAGAAATTCAACAGATACTAATACTTTTTATAACTACTAACATGCCCCATTAATTATTATTAAGGTACGGTCATGTTGTGACTTGAGATTAGAGATTACTTACTCATTTATTTACCTCTGGTATTAAATTCAGCCCACACAATTAGCTCCTGGATTCACATGAATTCAGTGTGGAATGATTGGTGTGGGGGGAAGTTGAGTGGATTGGGGAAAAGGGTCCCTATACCCCAACAGCTGGAACAATACTTAGGATGTCCCATTTATTTTTTAGACTTCTAAAACACAAGAGACAGAGAACAGAAGCATCAAGTGTTTGAATGTGACTTTGGAGTACATAGGTTCAAAAGCTAGCTCTGTGATTTTGGTTTTTGTTTCTTCATCTGTAAAGTGGGTGACTAAACTAGATGATCTTTAAGTTCTAATTTTTATCTTACATAAAGTCATTCCATATGATTCATTCATAGCTTTCTAAGCTATTTTCATAAATATGAACTTTCAGTTCAGTCTTGTCTGATTCCTCAAGGTTATTCATTGGAGGTTTTCTGAGGTGTTTTGACATTTCCTTTGCCAGATTATTTAACAAATGAAACTGAAGCAGATTTAAGTCCCTTGCCTAGGGTCACAGGGATAGTAAGTGTCTGAGATTGGATTTGATCTCAGGCCCTTCTCTAAACACTGGGCAACCTAGCCATCCCCACTATGTACTCAATAGATAATAGACATTTAATCATTAGATGTGAGATTGTGCTATTCACTTTGTTGTTTGCCAGATCTTCTAAGAGAGTTGGGTTTATAAGGCTAACCCAGTTCTGACATTGTATGTTCTGTTTTATATATTTGTTACGTATTCAGAATGTAGAGACTTAAAAAGGTGGTTGTTATCTGATATAGATGCCCTTATATCAATTCTTGAAAAAGCATTTTTTATAATTTTCTCTATAGTAAATGTTCCCATCCCTGATCCCCTATGTAAGATCTGCTTATTCTGGATTGGAACCCAATAAGAAATCACTCAGAACAAATTTTGACTGTAAGAAGGAAAAATACTTTATTGTTGCCTTGAGGGTTTTATAGTTCTCCCTATGAAAGTGTCTACTGGATTTTCAGTGGGAGTAATTTACTTTGTAGGAGAGTTTATAAGGGAATGATTTTAAAAGAATATACTTTGTCAAAAGTTATTTAAATTAGTTTAACCTTAAATCCTAAAGAAATTAAGTTAGATTGAATTTCAGTATCAACCAGTGAGGGCCTACTGTTTCCCCATTAATTTCCATAGTTAGAGATGAAGTAGATGATGCTCTTCTATATGCTTCTCCTCAAAAAAAAAATACTAAAAGTTATCGAAAGTATTGAAATTAGAGTGTTGCCAAAAAAAAGTTCATAGTAATATACTTTAAATGATTACTTAAAAATCTTACCAAATATCTCATCCCTTGAGTGAGAGTTGTGTTTAAATGGATGAAAACCAAACCAAAGTTATCTTTCATTAAATTGCATTCAACAAGAATGGATTAAGCACCTACTATGGGCAGAGGCAGTAAGCAATCACAGATGGAGAGCTATTAATTGAATTAGAAAGAATTTGGCTTAATTTCTGTCTCTGGGCAACCAGAGACAATTTACTTAAACACTTAACACCCTCAGGGAAACCTCTAGGACTGCAAGCTGCAGAATACTTGTCCTCCTACAGAGTTTCCCTTCTTTTTATTTACTGTGTGACTTTGGACAAGACTTTTAAACTCCATTCCCTCAATTATCTTCTGGCCACTGAAGTATAAAGATTCTGGAAAACTTTGTACTTTACCTCATTTAAATCTGATTTGTGTACAAGTCTAGAAATCCCCTAAGATGTCATTGGT
This sequence comes from Antechinus flavipes, assembly GCF_016432865.1. NCBI lineage: Eukaryota > Metazoa > Chordata > Mammalia > Dasyuromorphia > Dasyuridae > Antechinus > Antechinus flavipes. The sequence continues at coordinate 12,245,800 of NC_067399.1, read as the reverse complement.
TCCTTCTAAAATGAAGTTTGAACAATAACATTAAAGGAAAATCATCAATCTTAGACATCTAATGTCTTTGCTCAGTGTTTAAAAGCCTTTATATTTCCTTTACCAGAAATGTTCCACCTGTCTCTGTGGAACCCCAGGTCTGGACAACAACAGCAAAAACATGTCAGGCATAAAGACACACACTGAAGAAGCAAAAATAAAAAAGAAACCATTCCTTCCTTAAGAGAGATTGCATTCTACTGAATAAAAATATGGTCCTTGCACAGATTACCAAGCTCCAGATAATTTAAGGGAAAGGATATTCTTCTTCTTCAAATTATTTGAAATTTACTTATCTCCTTCTTGAAGAATACATACACATATACACATATATATTTACACATATAGAAGTATATACATATGTATATGAATATATATTGATTATATGTATATATAAGAATATAAATGTATATATGCACATAGAGATATATAAACACACACACACACACACACACACACACACACACACACACACAATGATACCACCCACAACAGAACTGATTTGTAAGAGAATTAAAAAAGAATTCAATCTTTCTTTTTCCAATTACATGGAAACATAATTTTTAACATTCACTTTTACAAAACGTTGTGTTCAAATTTTTCTCCCTTTTCTCTCCCTATCCCCTCCCATAGACAGAAAACAATCTCATATAGATTAAACATGTGCAAGAGAATTCAATTCTAAGAACATTTATTAAGCACCAACTATGTCAGGTGTTACACTAGGGACTAGGAACATAATGAAACAGAATCTGCATTCAAGGAGTTTACATTGTACCATGAGAAAACCTGTTTGCAAATAAGGCAATGGGATAGAAAGGGAGAAATAAATAGCATGATCAACTTGTTTAGTTTTGAAAGCCAAAAATATACAAAGTGAATTCTAGACATGGGAATGGCCAAGAATGCAATGGCTAAAGTTCTAGGCTTGGTGTCTGGAAAATCTGAGTTTAAATCCAGCCTCAGACACTTACTAGATGGGTGACCTTAAGAAAGTCACTTAATTTTTTATCTAATACCATTTTCCTAATTATAAAATTCATTACTTCAATAATAGCTTCTATTTAATTAAAAATAATGAGATTTAAGTGATAATAGCATCCACCTCACAGAATAGTTTAATGGATAGATCAAATGAGATAATACTTAAAAGGTACTTTGCAAACCCTTAAGTTCTATAGTAATTCTTGCTATCATGTTACTTCTTGTTGTTATTGTTTTTGTACTTGTACTTGTCATGTGGGCCTCACTATAGGTATTTCTTATATAGTATTTACCCACCCCAAATAATTACTAAATAAGTAAAATGATGTTATTTATTTTTATGTCCCTTGTGTTAAATGAGGTTATTAATAATCATCATCACCATCATCAGCAAAACACTTTAAAACACCATAGTATTATGGCATATTTTTTTGATCTTTTAAAGCAATAAAACTCTAATTCCTTTAGGATTTCAATTCATTTATTCATGCAAGCATTCATCTGTCTATCCATTCATTCAATCATAGCATATTGAGCACCTACAATATTAAAATAATTGTTCTAAATGCCTGGGGAGATCTAAAGTTTACATAATTTATAGTACATCTCCTAATAAGACCCATCTACTTATTGGAAAAACAGTATGCTATGGAGGAGAAGACACTGGATTTGCTATTACAAACCTTCAGTTCCCAGTGGGTTTTGCTACTTAATTAATATTTTTATGACCCTGGGCAAGTTAAGGAATCTCCCTGAATCTTATTAGATCCATCTGCAAAAATGACAAGATTGAAGTATATGATCATCAGTGTATCTTCCAGTTGTAAATCCAGAATTGTATCATGGCTTTTAGGATCTACTGAGAAATGAATATAAGGCTTGAGAGAGCACCATATCCTTTGATGAGATCTCAGCAGGTTACTTCATGTGCTATGGCATTATGGCATTATCCATTTCTGTGTTGGTTGATCATATGGGCAATCACATCATCACCAAGATAGAAATTATTGGAAAATTGTAGAAGTAGAAATGGCATGGGGCTTATTTAAAATAAACTATAGCTGAATCAGTTACATCTAGTTCCCCAATAAGTGCTCATTCCACCTTTACTTCACTCCCCCCCCCCCATTTAGAAGAAACTTGCAACCTCTCAAGATAGTACAAATTGATCCTAACTAAAAATTGCTAACATTTGTAGATCACTTACTATGTTCCAGGCCCTATGCCAAGCACTTAACAACATTTATCTATTTTTTGAGGATTTTGTGTTTCTTTTCCTTTCCTTAAATCAAGCCTAATTTCCTCGATGCCACAGTTTTCTCAGTTCCCTAATCTCTGGATTCAACACAACCATCATATTCCCTGTCTTATCTTTTATCTAGATCAAACTTCTTAATTTCCATCAAATAATGCTCACATGACATTCGGGGCCTCTCACCATTTACTTCGGCCTTCCCTGGACATATCTTAAATTATGCTATTCTTCTGAATATCGTGAACTTCTGAAATTAAGCTTTTCCAAATTAAATACCATACTCCAAAAATGATCTAATTGAGGCAGAAAATAGAATTAATAGCTCCCTAGTTCTGGACACAAAGCTTCCCTCAGTTCGTTTTTTCTTAGAAGTTCATTTTTGTTTATTTGTGTTCTTGTTTCAGACACTGTAATCACATTGTTGACTTGTATTCATCTTATAGTTCAATAAACTCCATCCTATCACTCTCAATTTATTTTTTCAATCCACTATATAACCATACAGCCCTTATTGTGAAATATATATTCTTGCTGTAGAAAGAGCTAAGAAATCCATATAACTGAGACTTAATCTGTATTTTTATTTCATTTTTTAAGAGTTGAGGAACTATATTCTCCCCCAACCAATTATCCTTTTCAACATACTCTTTACCACAGCTCTCTCTCTTTTCCTCTTTCCCCCAATGGACACATTTTTCAGCTTATAAAATCCATGGATACCATCAGATTTATATTTTTGATTAAAGAAAGATTTAACTAAAATGTTACAGGTCAAATTTTTCCTCTAGTGGGCTTGAAAACTAAAGAGAAGGAAGCACTTTCAGTAAAGTGGAAAAGAATGTCTGAGCATGTCTCATCAATATTTTGGTCTTCCCTGAGGACTTTCAGAGAATTAGCTACTTGGAAGAATTACAAAGCCCTCTTTGTCCCCTAATTTTGCTCTTTAGGAAATCAGAAGATCTAATACCAGGAAAGAAATTAAGACATTACCATTAAAGATGGTTAAGAGGTATGCAGTGTCCTTTCTGTGATGAAAGGCCTGAGATCCTATGAGATCTGGCTGAAGTGAATTATAGGAAGGAGCCATGTGTCCTTCAGTCTTAAATCTGTGACCTAGAGTAGCTTAATGATCACAACTTCTCAGCCTTGCATGAGGCTTGTAAAAATTTTGAAGTACACTTTGAAGTACACAATTTCATTTAAATCTCACTTATGGTGGTGCAATAGATAAAGCCTCAAGCATGAAGTCAAGAAAATGTGTCTTAACTACTAGCTGTGTGAAGCTGGGCAAATCAAGTAACCCTCTTCGCCTCAGTTTCCCTGTCTGCGAAATGAGCTAGAGAAGGAAATAGCAAATCACAGCAGTAACTTTACAAAGAAAACCCTAAATGGGATCATGAAGAGTTGGGCAGGACTAAAATGACTGAACAACCACAGGAGCAAGAACAATGCCTGGATGATATAGACAGGACACACATGTACACACATGTTTGTATGTATCCATATGCCATATATATATATTTGCATAGATATCTTATGCCAGATATGTGATATAAACATCTGCCTTGCTTTCCATGTGTTTTAAGCCAATCTGGTTAGGGAAAATTACAGAAGTTATTGTTTATCTGTTGGCAGAAATATTGAAAGCTGTCATCCTAGAGCCCAATAATTTCAGTTATAAAAGGTTTGACAGTATCCAATAGGGGATTGCTCTTAAATTCACCATATCAGAAGTCTCATTTACAGCCACTCTCTGCAGGAAGGATGGTGGAACTATCAACAAGACTGAAGTAAAAATCAATTTCAGCATATTTTAATAACCTTGAAGGTTTTTCAGACACCGATCGGAAGGGAAGGGGATGCTATTCTTCTAAATGGAGCTATAACCCAGGATTATAGGACCAATGTTCTCTTTTAAGATTATAGTAATCAGAGGAGTATGACTTTTTATAGAAATTTTTTTTAAATCCTCATCGAAATTAGATGTTCCACTATATGTAGCTAAAGAACTGGATCAAAATTTTATACAACTCTCGATTGCTTCCTAGACAACTATAATTATTAATTTAAGAAAAAAATGAGTCTTTTGTGGTGTTATCTGTGAATTCAGCAGTTGACTAAGCATGTAGAGAAGCAGCAATATAGTCTGAGGAGCACTATATTGAGACTCAGGGAGGCTGGGTTCAAATCCAACTGTCGGGGTTTAATCACTATGTGTGTCCCTTAGCCAATTCACATTCAGCTTTCTCATATAAAAAAATGACAGGTCAGAAGAGATGATCCTTTTAGTTCCAAGTAGTATATATATATATATAATTATTCAGTGATGATCTTAGTTCTGCTAGTTATTACTATGTGATCTTTATTAAATCATATAACTTCCTTAATTACCTTCCTTCATAAATAAAGGGGAGGAGGTACAGCAGATTATCTCTCTACTATAAAACCATGATTCATTTTCCATGCATTCTAAGGACAAACTGGTAAAAACTTGTATGCCCCATTTGTATCCACTCATTGCCAAGAGATTTTGAGGAAGAACTAAGTCTGTTATATGGTCCTCCCATTTATGAGAGGGTGTAGAAAACAGTAGTACACAATCATAGAACAGATATTGTCATTTGTCAGAGTTAATATTGCTTTGTAGTTGAGTCAAAAAGACATGCCTCTGATACTTAATAGTTGGGTCACCCTGGACAAATTACTTAACTTATATGAACCTTAGCTTTCATATTGGCAAAATTGAAAGGGCAATAGTTGGAGAATATCCATCAAAATACTATTTTGAAGGTCAGTATCATAACATGTGGACTCTGATCTGCAAAATTTAAGGCACCAAAACTTGAAGCTATACATTAAATATTCATTAAAGAATGGAAATATCTAACTAGACAACACATTCAGGTTGTCCCTAAAATTTGAAGCATTTATAATAAGTAGATTTTAGACATTGATGTTTTTAATTGAACATTATTTTGTGTAAGAAGCAACAGTTACAGTAAGCTACTGATGAAGACCCCATAGTGACAGGGATGGCCCATTCTACTTCAGGCTCTAGTATCAAGCTTCAATAAAACCTTTAGGCCATCTATTTCTCCATCTCTTTCCATTTTAGGGATGAAGTAACTGAGATCCAGAGATATTAATTGCCTTGGCTAGGTTCTACAACTTTTAACTGTATATGCTAAGACTTAGTCTTTACATTTTTTCCTTGACTCTGAATCAACTCTAAAGGAAAGTTTTAATTCATTTTAGTCTTTAAGTAAATAATAATAACAATAGCAACAAAAACAGCAGTTTTAACAGAAACAATTAAAATACAAGTTGAATATATAATAGGAAAGACATTGAAGCATTAAAGATGGCTTAAATGTCATAAGCCTTGTTCCAACCATTTCCAATTCATGAGCATCCCCTCAATTTCTGATTCTGATTTTACTTGCAATAAATATTTTTTGGTCCAAATTGGTCATCTCTTTAAAAAAAATTGGGATATAGACCGACTAATGATTGATAGCTTAAAGAGTTTGTGCATTTTTTATAGCTTGGGCATAGTTCTAAATTGCTCTCCAGAATGGTTGGGTCAGTACACAAATTCACCAACAATGCATTAGTGTCACAATTTTCTCACATTCCCTCAAACATTTATTATTTTCCTTTTCTGACATCAACCTGTAAGTCACTTAATTTCTCCTTTAAAAATTGGATGTTATGTTATTTGGTGAATACATGTTTAGTAGTAGTATTACTTCATTATCTAGCTTACCTTTTTAGCAAGATATAGTTTGCTTCCATGTCTCAATTAAATGTATTTTTTCTTTGCTTTTCCTTTTTCTGAGATCACAGTTACTAACATTGCTTTTATGAAACTTCAGCTAATTGGGAAATCTTTCAATTACTATGTTACCTTCTGGGCAGTTTTCTTTCATAATTTCCTGAAAAATGCTGTTTAGGTTTATTCTCTCTCTCTCTCTCTCTCTCTCTCTCTCTCTCTCTCTCTCTCTCTCACACACACATGAATTTCACATCGTCCATTAATTCTTACATCATCTCTCCTGGATGAGTTTTCCAAATCAGTTGTTTTTCCATGGAGTATTTTGCATTTTTTTTTACTTTTTGCATTATTTTGATTTTGTTTGATTGATTTTTAATGTCCCTTAGAGTCATTAGCTTCCACTCACCCAATTATAATTTTTAAGGGATTATTTTCTTCAGTGAACTTTTGTACTTTCTTTTCCACTTGGCCAATTTTACATTTTAAGGAATTATTTTCATTGGTAGATTTCTGAACCTCCTTTTTCCATTTGGCTAATTCTACTTTATATTGATGTGTTACTTTCAGGGAATTTTTTTTGACAAATTTTCCCAATTTGCATTGTTTTCTTTTCCATGTTGTTGATTCTTTTTTTCCCCATGATTCTCTTGTATCTCTCATTTCTTTTCACAAATTTTCTTCTACCTTTTTTATTTGATTTTTACAATTCTTTTGAAGTTCTTTCAGCTGGATTTTGGGGGGCTTAATGCAAATTCATATTCCTCTTTAAAGTTTTGTTTATAAATATTTTGCCATTATGATCCTCTTTTGAGGTTGTGCTTTGATCTTTCCTTTTACTATAATAGTTTTCAATGGTCAGGGATTTTTTTTTTTAATTTTGTTTTTATTTATATTTTAGGGGCTTTTTGGACTTATTTAAAGTTGATCTATGCTTCCTGAAATGTAAGGGACACTCTCCCAAACTTCTTGCACTTGAGGACCACTGGCCTGGCCTCTGGCTTTCTGTGTCGGGGCCTCTGGGACTGGTGCCTCACTTGCTGTGTCAGAGCTTCTGTCCACTGCTGCATATACCTCATAACTGCTCTGGTGTGCTTGGGCCTTAGTTGCTAATCTATGCCCGTTCTAAAGGCCTTCCATCTATTCTGAGCAGTGCTGCCTTTTTACCCAAGTGAGACGGATCTTTTCTGCAGTCCTTCTAAGTTATCTTGGGCTGGAAAATTATCTCACCCATCATTTTGTTGCTTCTATTGTTCCAAAATTTATTTTGATGTGTGATATTAAATTGTTTCATAGTCAATTGGTGAGAGCACTTTTTGACTTTTTTCTTCCATTTTGCCTCTACCCCCAATAAGATTAATGGTCTGTCTTTGACAATATAGGGAAGTTAAGAATGGGAAAAAGGTTGGAAAACATAAGTATAGTTTTTGACAAAGGATTTCCATGAGACATCTCCTTAGAGTCTTCAAGTAGCCTTTTAGAAATGATAGTCTGGAGTTTAGGAAAAAGGTCAGAGATGGATAAGAAGATCTGGAAAGCATCAGGAGATCCATGATAATTGAATCCACAGGAGCCGATGATGTCATCAAATGAAGTGAAGGACAAGACAGCAAAGAAAAAGATTGAGGGGATGCTCATGGTTAGCAGGTATGAGTTGGATATTGATTCAGCAAGGAGACTGAGAAAGAGTGCTATTTAAAAAGCTATGTGGAAAAGTATAATTGAGTTTTGTGACAGAAAGTGAGAGAGAAAGGAGTATCAACGAGAAGAGGATGATGGACAACATTACAGCTGCAGAAAGCTCAAAATGGATTAAGAATAAGGAAAGGTCTCTAGATTTGCCAGTTAAGAGATCATGCTTAACTTTAGAGATCATATTCTTCATTGAATTATTATTTTGGAAGCCAGACTATAGAGTTGAGAAGAGAAGTGCTTATCAAAGTTGGCACTAGCCTTGTTTGCTTTTCCCCTTAGGAACAGGACCTTTTTCTGTGCTGATTGTCTCCAATTTATATTGTATGTGTTTTATCAGTACCTACTTGATTGCATGTTGTTTCTCAGATGGATTCTAAACTCTTTTTTGCCTTCTTTTCTTTGTTTCTTTCTTCTTTTTCCTTTCTTTCTTTTTTTATCTTTCTTTCTTTCTTCTCTTCTTGTTCTTATTTTTGTTCTTCTTGTTCTTGTTCTCGTCCTTCTTGTTCTTTTTCTTCTTCTTCTTTCTCTTCTTGTTCTTATTCTTCTTGCTCGTGTATTTCTTGCACTTTTTTTTGTTGTTCTTATTCTCCTCCTCCTCCTTCTTCTTGTTCTTCTTTTTGTTCTTCTTGTTCTTGTTCTCTTTCTTCTTCTTCTTTCTCTTCTTGTTCTTATTCTTCTTGCTCGTGTATTTCTTGCACTTTTTTTTTGTTGTTCTTATTCTCCTCCTCCTCCTTCTTCTTCTTCTTCTTTTCGCATTCCTAGCACTTAGCACAATGACTAGCACATAATACAGACCTCACAAATGTTTATTAACTATTCATCTGTTACCCATTTGACAATATCTCATTAATTCCCAATCTTGTTGATTAGACCTTCATAACATCACTCATGTTTATTCCTTTAGTGATTTCTACCTTACTTTAGGCCCCCACTACCTCTAACCTAGGCAATTGAAGTTACCTTCTCACTTATCTTTCTTTTTTCATAAAAACTTTGCTTCAAGATTCCTTTTAAGATACTTTACATTAGACACATATATAAACCTACATTCTAGTTAACATGGCTTGATAACTATTCCACGAACTCTGAATTCTCCTCCCTTAACACAGGATGCCTGTCCCCTATACCTGGAACATGCTCCATCCTCACCTCTGAGAATTATTCTTTCAAATCTCAAATCTAGTGGCCACTTTTCACAAAGATCCTTTTTTATCTATACTCTCTATATGTTATCCTCAAATTATAATAATTTACATATAATATTTACATACATGCATATACATGATACATATATGCATATACATCTATGTGTACACTTTCACAGATATAATGTATACAATATGTGTATATATTCAAGTATATGCATATAGGTATATGCTTATATTTAAAAATTTATTTACAATGCTATGCATATAATAGATGCTTAATAAATGGTTAGGGAGTACTAAATGAATGGATACTGTATCTTTCCAGTGAAATGCAAGCTTTTTATGCTTTACTTTTATCTCTAGAACAATGCCTTGCATATTATTAAAGATTTAATAAAGTGGTGTTAAATTATTTTTTAATTATGTTTTTGCCTTTTATGTTCTGCACAATGGCCATTTCCTCTTGACATCCTCCCTTCCCCATTCCTCTTATTTAAAATTCTCTTATAAAAAAATATACTTAAACAATTTCCAATGACTCTGTTATTATAGTCTTTCTCTCTCTCATTCTCTCTCATTCTCTCTCTCTCTCTTTCTTCTCTGTCTTTCTCTCTTTTCTTCCCCCTTTCCCTCCCTCCCTCCCTCTCTCCTTCTGTATGTGTGTTTCTTCTTCATAATTTCTTACTTTGATCTTTCATTCTCAGCAATGAGACTTTCAAACTAGATACCCATGTCATGTCTGTTACAGACTAAACTGATGAGCCATCATCTAGTTGGTATGAAGCATGGTTACAATAAGAAAATATGGGTGGCAGATAAAACTTTAAAGTATCCACAGACATAGCTTGAAGCTGCCTGAAGAAACTTCTAAGGCCAGTTCTTTCTTTCATCCCTTTCTTTCTATATCATAAGTTATATTGCCTTCATTTTTTATTTTAATTTTTTAAAATTATTTTATTTTTTTCATTATCCACATAAATTAACTTTTAAAATAAAAATTTCTTTATGAATCATGTTGGGAGACAAGAATCAGAACAAAAGGGAAAAAATAGGGGAGAGAAAAAGAACTGAAATAAGAAATGAACATAGCATGTGTTGATTTACATTCAATCTCCATAGTTTTTTCTGGATTCAGATGACATTTTCTATCCAAAATTAATTGGGATTGTTTTGAATCACTGAGAAGAATCAACTCATTTATAGTTGATCATCCCACAATCTTGCTGTTATTGTGTACAATGTATTCTTGGTTCTGCTTGGTTACTGTGTATCAGTTCATGTAACCCTTTTCAGGCCTTTCTAAAACTCAACTTGTTCATTATTTTTATAGAACAGTAATAATCCCTTATTTTCATATTCTATAATTTATAGGCATCTACTCATTTTCTAATTCTTTGCTACCACAAAAAGAGTACTACTTTTTGCACATGTGGGTCCTTTCCCCTTTTTATGATTTCCATGGAATACAGAAGCACTAGTGGAAGCTGCTGGGTTAGTTTGCACAGTTTTATAGTCCTTTGGGAAAGGCCTTTCAACATATTTTTCCAAAGTCTAAAAGAGAATTAGATCATTAAAAGCATGATAAATATTGGTTAGTTGAGGGATTAGCTGAATTTTACATTGTCTTGACTTGGATGGCCATGGCTTGGCTTCCCAGGGATGTTTTCAGAGCTTGGATGACCAAAAAAACCAAAAACAAAAACAAAATAAAACAAAACAAAAAAAAAAACTTTACTTCTGGTTTCTTTGCTTTCCCCACAGAACTTTGAATAGGGGCAGGTATTAGTCACTCAAGAATAATACATCTTTCATTTATATAAAAAAAGGCAGTCTGTGGCAGCTGGGGGACAGAGAAAGTCGGTGCTGGATACTGAGATCATCAAGATTTTAGGAGGGTCTCATTTAGGCTCTATAAAATGCTTCTTTGTCACCTACCATGAAATATCTTCACTTTCTGAATCATAAAGTTTTATTGAGAGAAGAGCTAATTAATGCTAATATACTACTTGTGTCTCAAATATAAGGTACTCTGAAAAAGCAACTGTGGTCCAGACAATATTGAGAACAAGCTGAAACTTACATGTTAATGATGTGAAAAGCCTCTTGATATCAAAGGCTTTTTTTGGCATTTGTGTGGTTTATATTAAATATTTTATTTTAAAACAAAATATTGGAACAAATTTACCAGAAGACTTAAGAAATTTGTGTTTAAATCCTAGATCTGCCACTCATGACCTATAATTGAGCTGTGTAATCTCTCTGCAAATTTTCTTAACTTTTTTGAGACTTGATTTACTCATCCATTAAATGAGTAGTTGGGAGAGAAGATCACTAAGGTTCCTTTATAGTCAATAAGTGATCTTATGAGCCATATCAAATACAAATGTGAATATCTCTTATAGGATCTCATTTATGCTAACACAAATTTTCATAGTACACTAATCACCCAAATCCTAAAGGTTCAAATGAAAATCATGTACCAAGGAATTGACATGAAATAAAAGAAATAATAATAGGGAAATAAGATATAATCCAAGCAGAGAAGAAAACATGTTTTTTGAAGAAGAAATGTGCTCTTGAGAGCACAATGATGCTTTTGTTAATTCAATGGAATTAGATATTGATTAATATATAATTAATTGGTAATATCTGATTAATCATATTAATCAAATGAAGAACCTTAAAAAGAAAAACAATTTGCCTAAATTTGCATAGCTTTTACCTTGTTCTAAGACTTAATCAAGTCCAGGGCTCTCCTATTCCATCATAAATTGTATAGGAGTGGAGTTTAGTAAGGAGATAAGATAGAAAACTAAAATTCTATTATATAATTCTTAACAATGAGATCTAAGAATTGGACATCCTCAATATCATGTTATTGAATGACAAGTAAGTTGTCATTAGGATAGAGTGTTCCAGAATAGTGTTGAGGATATCTTAAATTGGCTTGTTTCTTTGTTTAATAAGATAACTGAGCAACTAGATGGATAGAGTTCTTGGCCCAGAGGTAGGAATTCAAATTTAGTATTAGAAATGTATTATTTTGTGACCTTAAGTAGATACTTAGTCACTGTCTCATTTTCCTCAGCTGTAAAGTGGGGATGATAAGAACATCTAAGTCTCAAAAGTATTGTTTTTTTTTTTTTTTTTTTTATTTATTTATTTATTTATTTATTTATTTTTAAATTTTTTATTTAATAATTACATTATATTGACACTCATTTCTGTTCCGATTTTTTTCCCCTCCCTCCCTCCACCCCCTCCCCTAGATGGCAAGCAGTCCTTTATATGTTGGATATGTTGCAGTATATCCTAGATACAATATATGTTTGCAGAACCGAACAGTTCTCTTGTTGCGTAGGGAGAATTGGATTCAGAAGGTATAAATAATCGGGAAGAAAAACAAAAATGCAGATAGTTCACATTCGTTTCCCAGTGTTCTTTCTTTGGGTGTAGCTGCTTTTGTCCGTCATTTATCAATTGAAACTCAGGTCTCTTTGTCAAAGAAATCCACTTCCATCAAAATATGTCCTCATACAATATCGTTGTCGAAGTGTATAATGATCTCCTGGTTCTGCTCATTTCACTTAGCATCAGTTCATGTAGGTCTCTCCAAGCCTCTCTGTATTCATCCTGCTGGTCATTTCTTACAGAACAATAATATTCCATAACATTCATATACCACAATTTACCCAGCCATTCTCCAATTGATGGGCATCCATTCATTTTCCAGTTTCTAGCCACTACAAACAGGGCTGCTACAAACATTTTGGCACATACAGGTCCCTTTCCCTTCTTTAGTATTTCTTTGGGATATAAGCCCAATAGAAACACTGCTGGATCAAAGGATATGCACATTTTGATAATTTTTTGGGCATAATTCCAGATTGCTCTCCAGAATGGTTGGATTCGTTCACAACTCCACCAACAATGCATTAGTGTCCCAGTTTTCCCGCATCCCCTCCAACATTCATCATTATTTTTTCCTGTCATCTTAGCCAATCTGACAGGTGTGTAGTGGTATCTCAGAGTTGTCTTAATTTGCATTTCTCTGATCAATAATGATTTGGAACACTCTTTCATATGAGTGGTAATAGTTTCAATCTCATCCTCTGAAAATTGTCTGTTCATATCCTTTGACCATTTATCAATTGGAGAATGGCTTGATTTCTTATAAATTTGAGTCAGTTCTCTATATATTTTGGAAATGAGGCCTTTATCAGAACCTTTAACTGTGAAAATGTTTTCCCAGTTTGTTGCTTCCCTTCTAATCTTGTTTGCATTAGTTTTATTTGTACAAAGGCTTTTTAATTTGATGTAATCGAAATTTTCTATTCTGTGATCAGTAATGGTCTCTAGTTCATCTTTGGTCACAAATTTCTTTCTCCTCCACAAGTCTGAGAGATAAACTATTCTATGTTCCTCTAATTTATTTATAATCTCGTTCTTTATGCCTAGGTCATAGACCCATTTTGATCTTATCTTGGTATATGGTGTTAAGTGTGGGTCCATGCCTAATTTCTGCCATACTAATTTCCAATTATCCCAGCAGTTTTTATCAAATAATGAATTCTTTTCCCAGAAGTTAGGGGCTTTGGGTTTGTCAAACACTAGATTGCTATAATTGACTATTCTGTCTTGTGAGCCTAGCCTTTTCCACTGATCCACTAATCTATTTCTTAGCCAATACCAAATGGTTTTGGTGACTGCTGCTTTATAATATAATTTTAGATCAGGTACAGCTAGGCCACCTTCATTTGATTTTTTTTTCATTAATTCCCTTGAGATTCTCGACTTTTTATTGTTCCATATGAATTTTGTTGTTATTTTTTCTAGATCAATAAAATATTTTCTTGGAAGTCTGATTGGTATAGCACTAAATAAATAGATTAGTTTAGGGAGTATTGTCATCTTTATTATGTTCGCTCGGCCGATCCAAGAGCACTTAATATTTTTCCAATTATTTAAGTCTGACTTTATTTGTGTGGAGACTTTTTTATAATTTTGCTCATATAATTCCTGACTTTCCTTTGGTAGATAGATTCCCAAATATTTTATGGTATCAACAGTTATTCTGAATGGAATTTCTCTTTGTATCTCTTGCTGTTGGGTTTTGTTGGTGATGTATAAAAATGCTGAGGATTTATGGGGATTTATTTTGTAGCCAGCTACTTTGCTAAAATTATGAATTATTTCCAATAGCTTTTTGGTAGAATCTCTGGGGTTCTCTAGGTATACCATCATATCATCTGCAAAGAGTGATAGTTTGGTTTCCTCATTGCCTACTCTAATTCCTTTTATATCTTTCTCGACTCTTATTGCCGAGGCTAGTGTTTCTAATACGATATTAAATAATAATGGTGATAGTGGGCAACCTTGCTTCACTCCAGATCTTACTGGGAAAGGTTCCAGTTTTTCCCCATTGCATATGATGCTTACTGATGGTTTTAAATATATGCTCCTGACTATTTTAAGGAAAAGTCCATTTATTCCTATGCTCTCAAGTGTTTTTATTAGGAATGGATGTTGGATTTTATCAAATGCTTTTTCTGCATCTATTGAGATGATCATGTGGTTTTTGTTTGTTTGGTTATTGATATAGTCAATTATGCTAATAGTTTTCCTAATATTGAACCAGCCCTGCATTCCTGGTATAAATCCTACTTGGTCATAGTGTATTATCCTGGTGACAATTTTCTGTAATCTTTTTGCTAATATTTTATTTAAGATTTTAGCATCAATATTCATTAGGGAGATTGGTCTATAATTTTCTTTCTCTGTTTTCAGCCTACCTGGTTTAGGTATCAGTACCATATCTGTGTCATAAAAGGAGTTTGGTAGGACTCCTTCAATCCCTATTTTTTCAAATAGTTTATATAACATTGGAGTTAATTGTTCTTTAAATGTTTGGTAGAATTCACATGTAAATCCATCTGGTCCTGGGGATTTTTTCTTAGGGAGTTGATTGATAGTTTGTTCTATTTCTTTTTCTGAGATGGGACTGTTTAGGATATTTACTTCTTCCTCTGTTAGTTTGGGCAAGCTGTATTTTTGGAGGTATTTTTCTATTTCATTTAAGTTGTCGAATTTATTGGCATAAAGTTGGGCAAAGTAACTCCTAATTATTGCTCTAATTTCCTCTTCGTTAGTGGTGAGTTCTCCCTTTTCATTTTTAAGACTAACAATTTGATTTTCCTCTTTCCTTTTTTTAATCAGATTTACTAAGGGTTTGTCTATTTTGTTGGTTTTTTCATAGAACCAACTCTTAGTTTTATTAATCAATTCAATAGTTTTTTTACTTTCAATTTTATTGATCTCACCTTTTACTTTTAGAATTTCAAGTTTAGTGTTTGACTGGGGGTTTTTAATTTGTTCCTTTTCTAGCATTTTTAATTGCAAACCCAATTCATTGACCTTCTCTTTCTCTATTTTATACAAATAGGCCTCTAGAGATATGAAATTTCCCCTTATTACCGCTTTGGCTGCATCCCATACATTTTGGTATGATGTCTCATTATTATCGTTTTCTTGGGTGAAGTTATTAATTATGTCTATGATTTGCTGTTTTACCCAATCATTCTTTAGTATGAGATTATTTAGTTTCCAATTATTTTTTGGTCTACTTCCCCCTGCTTTTTTGTTGAATGTAATTTTCATTGCATCGTGGTCTGAAAAGGATGCATTTACTATTTCTGCCTTACTACATTTGAGTTTGAGGTTTTTATGTCCTAATATATGGTCAATTTTTGTATAGGTTCCATGAACTGCTGAAAAGAAAGTGTATTCCTTTCTGTCTCCATTACATTTTCTCCAGAGATCTATCATATCTAGCTTTTCTAGTATTCTGTTTACCTCTTTGACTTCTTTCTTATTTATTTTCTGGTTTGATTTATCTAATTCTGAGAGTGCAAGGTTAAGATCTCCCACTATTATAGTTTTACTGTCTATTTCTTCTTGCAGCTCTCTTAGTTTCTCTTTTAAGAATTTAGATGCTACCCCACTTGGTGCATATATGTTTAATATAGATAGTGCTTCATTATCCATGCTACCCTTTAGCAAGATATAGTGTCCTTCCTTATCTCTTTTAATTAGGTCAATTTTTGCTTTAGCTTGATCTGAGATCAGGATGGCTACCCCTGCTTTTTTGACTTCACCTGAAGCATAGTAGATTTTGCTCCAACCTTTTACCTTTAACCTGCATGTATCTCCCCGCTTCAGGTGTGTTTCCTGTAAACAACATATTGTAGGATTCTGGCTTTTAATCCATTCTGCTAACCGCTTCCTCTTTATGGGGGAGTTTACCCCGTTCACGTTTATGGTTAGAATGACCAATTCTGTATTACTTGCCATCTTGTTAACCCCGGTTTATGCTTTCCTCCCTTCTTTCCCCTTTCCCCCCTTCCAAGTATTAAGCTTGTGAGCACCCCTTGCTTCTCACAGCCCTCCCTTTTTAGTGTCCCTCCCCCCGCCTTAGAGTTCCTCCCCCTATCTTACCCCTTTCCCTCCCAGTTCCCGTATTCCCTTCCGCTTAGCTTATTCCTTCCCTTTCCACTTTTCCCTTCTCACTTTTCAATGAGATGGGAGAAGTTTCACCATAGATTGAATATGTCTTAAGATTTTTCACTTAAAGCCAATTCTGAAGGCAGTAAGATACCCACTATATTCATCCCCCTCCATTCTTTCTCTCAGATATAATAGGTTTCCTATGCCTCTTCATGAGATGTACTACCCCCACTTTACCCTTTTTCTGGTACAATGTCCTTTCCACATCAATTTCTAGAACAAGGTATACATGTATTCTTTATACATCTATATAGTCAAAATATAGTTCCCAAGATTAATCTTTACCTTTTTAGATTTCTCTTGAGTTCTATATTTGTAGATCAAACTTTTTGTTAAGTTCTGGTTTTTTCATCAGAAATAGATGAAATTCGCTTACTTCGTTGAATGTCCATCTTCTTCCTGGAAAAAGATGCTCATTCTCGCTGGGTAAGTTATTTTTGGTTGCATACCAAGTTCCTTAGCCTTTCGGAATATCATATTCCAGGCCCTTCGATCTTTTAATGTGGATGCTGCCAGATCCTGGGTGATCCTTATTGTGGCTCCTTGATACTTGAATTGGGTTTTTCTAGCCGCTTGCAATATTTTTTCTTTCATCTGAGGGTTCTGGCATTTGGCCACTATATTCCTTGGTGTTTTGATTTTAGGATCCCTTTCAGTGGGTGATCGATGAATCCTTTCAATGTTTATTTTTTCCTCTGTTCCTATGACTTCTGGGCAGTTCTCTTTGATAATTTCCTGGAAGACAGTGTCCAGGCTCTTTTTTTCATCATGTTTTTCTGGGAGTCCAATGATTCTCAGATTGTCTCTCCTGGATCTGTTTTCCAGGTCTGTTGTCTTCCCCAGAAGGTATTTCACATTTTTCTCCATTGTTTGATTTTTTTGGATTTGCTTGACTGATTCTTCTTGTCTCCTCGAGTCATTCAATTCCACTTGTTCAATTCTGATTTTCAGTGAAGTATTCTCTTCACTCACTTTTTTAAAATCTTTTTCTAATTGTCCAATTGAGTTCTTTTGTTCTGTGGAATTTTTTTCCATTTCGCCAATTTTGTTTTTTAGAGAGCTGTTTTCTGTTTCTAGTTCACTAATCCTATTTTTCAAGGATTTTACTTCTTTATCCACTCTCTCTTTAACTTTCTCCAGGCTCTTTTCCCATTTTTCTTCTAGCTTCCTTGTGAGAGCCTTTTTAATCACTTCTATGAGGTTCATCTGTGCTGAGGAACAGACGATCTCCTCCTTTGGGGAATCACCTGGGGACTGCCTGTTTTTAGTCTCCTCAGGATTTAGAGTCTGCTCTCTATCTGTATAGAAGCTGTCAAGGGTTAAAGTCCTCTTCAGCTTCTTGCTCATTCTGTCTATTAATCAGAGACAAACTACCAAAGAAAAACAGAAAAAACTGGAGTCTTTCTTTGGGGGGGGGCTGGGTGTGTTATCGAGCTTCCTCTACAGACTGCAGGGGGCAGCAGTGAGGCACTAGCAGGACTGTGCTGCGCCTGCGCTCTGAGATCCCAGAGTTTGCTGAGTCACTGAGGGGAGGGAAGGGGGGGGCGGCCAGGTCCTGAGAGACTCCAGCTGTTTTGGGTTGTATTCTTCAGCCCCGGTGTTTTTAGCTTCTCTGTTGGGCTGTTGACTTGCTGCAGGTTCCAAACCTGTAGCGAAGCTCTCCCCGCAGAGACGGCTACGATCACTCCCCACCCCCTCTCCAGTCTGCTCCCGTGCTCTCACTGCCGCTGCCCGCCGCCTGCGCCCGATCTAAAACCGCCCCAGCCCTCCAGTAAAGACAGACCTTTCTTGGCGGATCTCAAGGATGGCTTCTCTTGGTAACTATTTGTGGGTTTTTTTCAGTCAAGCATTGATTCAGAGGCTTGTAATGAAGTGGATAGTGAGAGAAAGCGCGGAGCTTATGCAACTGTGAGCCTCCTCTCCGCCATCTTAACCGGAAGTTCCCTCAAAAGTATTGTGAGGATCAAAAAAGATATTTATAAAAAGCACATAGTTCCATTCCTGGTATACATCAGTGCTATAAAAATTCTAGCTATCCAGCAGTCATGGAAACCATTTAGTACTGGCTAAAAAATAGAGTAATTCATTAATGGAATAGATTATGTACATAAGACACAATAGTTAATGACTATAGTAATCTAGTGTTTGATAAACACAAAGACTCCAGTTTCTGGGATAAGACTTCATTATCTGACAAAAATTGCTAGGAAAATTGGAAGATAGTATGGCAGAAACAAGGCATTGATCAGCACCTAATACCTTATACCAAGACAAGGTTGAAATGGGTTCACAATTTAAGCATAAAGAATGATCCTATAAGCATACTAGGGGAACAAACGATAGTCTACCTCTCAGCTCTGTGGAGAAGGAAAAAAATTGTGGCCAAAGAAGAAGTGAAGAACAGTATGAAATACAAAGTGGACAATTGTGATTATACACACACACACACACACACACACACACACAGATATATATAATTTATTTCTTTTTATTTATAAAGCATATGCATGAGTAACTTTTTCAACACTGAACCTTGCAAAACCCTTTGTTTCAAATTTTTCTCTCCTTCCCTCACCTCCTCACCTACCTGGCAGGTAATCCAATACATGTACAATCTATACAGTTATCTTGCTGCACAAGAAAAATCAGGTGAAGAAGGAAGAAAAAGAAAAAAAACTAATAAAGAAAACAAAACACAAGAAACTAACAACAGAAAAAGTGAGAATACTATGTTATTGTCCATACTCAGTTCCCACGATTCTCTCTCTGAGTGTAGATGGCTCTCTTCATCACTGAACAAGTGGAACTGGATGAATCCTCTCATTGTTGAAGAGAGCCATGCCCAAATTGATCATCATATAGTCTTGTTGTTGCCATGTATAATGATCTCCTGGTTCTGCTCATTTCATTTAGCATCACTTCATCTAAGTCTTTCCAAACTTCTCTGAAATCATGTTGCTGGTCATTTCATACAGAACAATAATATTCCATAGCATTCATATACCATAATTTATTCAGCCATGCTCTGATTGATGGGCACCCACTCAGTTTCCAGTTCCTTGCCACATTTTTGCACATATGGGTCCCTTTGCCTCCTTTAAGATCTTTTGTGTGTGTGTGTGTGTGTGTGTGTGTGTGTGTGTGATATAAACTCAGTAGAAACACTGTTGAATCAAAGGGTATGCATAGTTTGACAACTTTTTGAGCATAATTCCAAACTGTTTTCAATTCCACCAACAATGTATCAGTGTCTCAGTTTTCTCACATCCCCTCCAGCATCTAGCATTATCTTCTGTCATAATAGTCAATGTGATAGGTATGTACTGATATCTCAGAGTTGTCTTAATTTGCTTTTCTCTGATCAATAGTGATTTAGAGCACCTTATCATGTGATGAAAAATAGTTTCAATTCCTTCATCTGAAAATTATTTTGTGTATCCTTTGACCACTTATCAATTGGAGAATTGCTTGAACTATTATAAATTTTAGTCAATTCTCTATATATTTTAGAAATAAGGCTTTTTTTCAGATCCTTTGGAGATAAAAATGTTTTCCCAGTTTATTGCTTCCCTTCTAATCTTGTCTGTATTAGTTTTATTTGTACAAAACCGTTTAACTTAATATATTCAAAATTATATATTTTGTGATCAATAATTTATCTTTAGTTCTTCTTTGGTCTAAAATTCCTTTCTCTTTCACAAATCTGTGACACAAACTATCCCATGTTCTTCTAATTTGTTTATAATATAATTATTTATGTCTAGATCATGAACCCATTTCTACCTTATCTTGGTATATGGTGTTAGGTGTGGGTCTACTTTCTGCCATGCTAGTTTTGAATCTTCCCAGCAGTTTTTGTCAAATAGTGAATTTTTATTCCAAAAGCTGGGGCCTTCAGGTTTGTCAAATACTAGATTGCTATAGTCATTGACTATTTTGTTCTGTGAAGCTAACCTGTTCTACCAATCAACTTCTCTATTTCTTAGCCATTACCAAATGGTTTTGATGACTGCTGCTTTATAATATAGTTTTAGATCTGGTATAGCTAATCTACCTTCATTTGCTTTTCTCTTCATTAATTCCTTTAAGATTCTTGACCTTTTGTTCTTCCAGATAAATTTTGTTGTTATTTTTTCTAGGCCAGTAAAATAGTTTCTGGGGAGATTGATTGGTATAGCACTAAATAAATAGATTAATTTAGGGAGTATTGTCATATTTATTATATTCACTTGACCTATCCAACAGCACTTGATTTTTTTTCAAATTACTTAGATCTGACTTTATTTGTGTAAAATCAATTATGCTGATAATTTTCCTAATATAGAACCAGTCCGGCAGAGATTCCAAACATGACTACCATGTGAGGACCCTTTGTCCACTGGACCCTCTGTCCAGTGCCCTCCTTATCTCTATCTTTGCCTATACTTTAACTTTGCTTATCCAATAATAAACCTCTTTTATCAAAAAAAAAAATATATATATATATAATATATATGTATATATTATATATATATATATATATAGAACCAGTCCTGCATTCCTAGTATAAATACTAATTGGTCATGTTGTATTATCCTGGGGCTGATTTTTTTGTAATCTCTTGGCTAATTTTTTAAGACTTTTGCATCAATATTCATTAGGCAGATTGGTCTATAATTTTATTTCTGTTTTTGTCTCCCCTGGCTTAGGTATCAGTACCATTTCTCTGTCATAAAAGGAATTTGGTAGGACTCCTTCAATCCCTATTTTTTTTCAAATAGTTTATATAGCATTGGAGTTAATTTTTCTTTAAATGTTTTGTAGAATTCACGTGTAAATTAATGTGTTCCTGGGGGTTGTTTTATGGAGTAGATTAATAACTTGTTCTACTTCTTTTTTCTAAAATGGGACTATTTAAGTAATTTATTTCCTCTTCTGTTAATCTGGGCAATCTATATTATTGTAGGTATTTCTCTATTGCACTTAGGTTGTCAAATTTATTGGCATAAATTTGGGCCAAATAACTCCTAATTATTGATCTAATTTCCTCTCTATTAGTGGAAAGTTCTCTCTTTTCATTTTTGAGACTAACAATTTGATTTTCCTCTTTCCTTTTTCTAATCAAATTAACTGTTTTATCTAAATTGTTGGGTTTTTTCATTAAACCAACTCTTAGTTTTATTTATTAATTCAACTTTTTTTAGTTTCAATTTTATTGATCTCTCCTTTTATTTTTAGAATTTCAAGTTCAGTATTTGATTAAAACTTCCAGGGGTGAAGCCAAGATGGTGGAGATGACATACTTTTCTTTCTGACCTTCTCCCACAACCCTCAGACTAAGTAGCAAATCCAGCCTCTGAATTCAGTTTGGACTGGCAGAATCTACAAATATTGGGAGTGAAACAAATTAGCAGCAGAAGATAATTTTTCAGATCGCCAGGAAAGGTCAGTTTAAACTGGAAATGTGATGGAGGAAGCCAAGCTCAGACAGCTGACCACAAATGCCAGCACAGAGTTGGGGCATCGCCAACTCCACCAGTATTGCTGCTACTGTGGGAAGGTGCAGAATCCATGTGGTAGACAATCTACAGGGAAGAATCTACAGGAAACTACAGCAGTGTTGGCACTCTGCTCTGGTAACAAGTCAGTAGATCAGCAGAGAAGTTAGAAAACATCTAATACAAACACAAAAGGTAAATAGTGAACCCCAAGAAGCCACACCCATACAGCACTGGGCATGAGTCAGCACTGACCCAGCACAGCTGCAATCTTATAGGAGAAGCCACTACTTGTAGAGGAAGATTGGAAAACCTCCCTTGCCCTAAAAGCAGACTTCAACATTTAAAAAAAAAAAACTGAGTAAACAAGTAAGGAGAACTCTGACAATGGACAGCTTCTATTTCAAACCCTGAGGAGATTAAAGGCAGATTGTCCCCAGATGATGCCCCAAAAGGTGATATAATCTGGTCCCCATACCACAAGGCTCTCGTAGAAGAAATTTAAAAGAATCTTAAGAAAGCTAGAAGAAAAATGGGGAAAAGAAAGGAAAACTCTGCAAGAGAGTTTCGAAAAGCCATATAACTCATTAAATGATAAATTTTATAACATAGAAAAAGAAAACAACTCCCAGAGAAAAAGAATTTGTGAAACAGAAAAAGGAAATAATTCCTTAAAAAACAAAATTTGTAAGATGGAAAAAAATTCCATAGAACAAAACAACTCACTAAAAAATTCAATTGGAAAATTACAAAAAGAATTAAAAAAATAAAGTAAATGAAGAAAACATTTCACTAAAATTCAAAACTGAACAAATGGAAATGAGACAACAAGAACCAGTCAAGCAAAACCAAATATATATATATATATATATATATAACCTAAAAGGAGAGACAATCTAAGGATTACTGGACTTTCTAAAATCCATGGTGAAAAAACAGCTTAAACACTATTTTTTTTCAGGAAATCATCAAAGAGAACTACCCAGATGTCATAGAATCAGAAGGTAAAATGACCATTGAAAGAATTCATCACAGACCTCCTGAAAGATAATGCAAAGAAGACAGGGAAAAATAGAATAAAAAGAAATTGGAATCTAAATAATCTCATCCTAAAGAATAAATGGATGAAACAGCAAATCATACACACAATAAATATTTTCATCCAAAAGAATGACAATAATATACGACATAACCAAAATTTGTGGGATGTAGCCAAAGAAGCAATAAGGGGAAATTTTATATTTCTAGATGCTTACTTGAATAAAATAGAGAAAGAAAAGATCAATGAACTGGGCTTGCAACTAAAAAATCTAGAAAAAGAACAAATTAAAACTCCCAATTGTGATTATATTAAATTAAAAAGTTTTGTTCAAACAAAACCAATGCAGTCAATATTAAAAAGGAAGCAGAAAACTGGGGAAAATTTTACATCAAGAATTCTGATAAAAGCCTAATTTCTAAAAACATATAGAGAATTAACTCTAATTCATAAGAATACAAGTGATTCTCTAATTGATAATTGATTACAGGGTATGAATAGACAATTTTCATTCAAGAAATTAAACTCATTTTAATCATATAAAAAATGCTCTAAATCAGTATTGATTAAAGAAATGCAATTTAAAATAACTCTGAGGAACCACTACACAAATCTCATATTAGCTAACATGACAGGTAAAAGTAATGATAAATGTTGGAAATGATGTGGTAAAACTGGGACACTAATACATTGTTGGTAGAGTTGTGAATTGATCCAACCACTCTGGAAAGCAATTTGGAACTGTGTCCAAAGGGTTATCATATTGGGTATTTGGGAATACCCTTTGATCCAGCAGTGTATACCCTTTGATCTAGCAGTGTCTTCAGTGGGCTTATATCCTAAAGAGAACATAAGAAAGAAAAAGGCTCTACTTTTGCAAAAATGTTTGTGACACCCCTTTTTATGGTGTCAAGGAACTGGAAACTGAGTAGATGCCCATCAGTTGGGGGATGGCTGAGTAAGTTATAGTATATGTATCTTATGGAATATTACTATAAGGAATGAATGATTTCTGTTCTCAGACAATTAGTTATGACTGCTATACTAGAATTGCAATACAAGAATTGTTATAGATAACCACATACTGATGAATTATCATCTATTTTTGTGATCATAATAGGAAAACAGAAAAAAAAAAAAAAAAAAACATTTTTCTCTGTTAAAAATGCCAAAGATTCAACACTTTCTATAAGGCTTTTAGTTAATGAGCCATGCACAAGCAGATAGAGATCTTGTACTCAGAATATCAATATTTGATGGGGAAAATCTTTATATGGCATCATCAGTAGGGTTCACAAAAAAAATTAGTTAATGACCCAACGGACATTGTGCATCATGTAAAACTAAGGAATTGGCTTTTAATGATTATTTTAAAGCACTTACAAACACACAAAAATCCATGATTAAAAGATATTAATTATACTTGGAGAAACAGGTTCAAGCTTTCCTATAGTTCCATTTTGATAAAAAAAAAATGTGACAATGCTGGATAATCTGAATTATTGTGGATGTTTGTGTTCCAAGAGTTAATTAACTCATTTGAAATGTTGTTTGTTAAATTTTATTCTTCCCTCAAGACTGTTTTGGTAAAATTAAATATATTAAAGATGAAAATGAAGAATTCAATGAGAATGCCTTGATCCAGTAAATTTCAATATCAACAGATATGCGTGGAAATACCATCAATTTTACTATACTGGGGATCCAAACTACCAGTGTGATAGAAATTGAGAGAATATTGTAGAGGGCTTCTAACTGGAACACAGAGACAAAAATATGTATGTATAGTGCATTATTCAGAAATATGTCTACATATTGAAGTAAAATTTTGAATATAATGTTGTGTATACATACATATATACATATAATTTCTTATAACTACTTAACATGTGTATACATACATAAAGACAATTTTTTTATCATAACTACTTAATGAAATATGATTTCATTAAATATCAAATTTCAAAAAGTCATATCTCTAAAGCTGCAAAAGAAATCAGAGTTTATCCAGTCCAGTCCACTCATTTGACAGTTGAAGAAACTGAGATTTAACATAATTAAGTGACTTATCCAGTGTCATAAAGATAGTAAAAACAAAAACAGTATTTGAACTCCAACTCCAGAGACATACTGTGTATATGAATATATACATGTGCATATACAGATTTGTATGTAGATGACAACTGTGTGTATATATACAAACACAAACAGTATATTTTACATATACTTAAATTTTTATTTTATTTTTATTAATGTTTATAATTCCTCTGTCAGTGTCGATAGCAATCTATCTACATCTGCCCATCCTTTATTTCTCATTATTATATTCTCACATAAATACATAAATTATACATAAAGATCCAGCCAATTTTGACACCATTTGACATTACAGAGATTCTAAGAGATTGTCCACCAGTTATTCATTGTTCTCATCATATTCCTGACCTTTATTTTTTTTTCCCCAATCATATATCTTGTTCTTTTAAGCCACTTTTTTTCTGTATCAATTATATGTCACTTTTACTCACATATATGATACACTTTCTCATTGCCCTTTAGATGATCCTCAACTAGACTTTTTGAGAAATTGCCGTATTTTATGATGCTTAGCCACAGAATAATAATCGAAAAACATATATGCTAAAAAGTTTGGCCTTTGTTTCTGGGGAAATTTTAGGATTATTAAAAGCACAATTTGATTTCATTATTAAGAAAAAAAACCTCTCATATTCTGTACAATAAATATTAGATTTTTGTTATAGTTTGTTATTCATTCTCAGTGACTATCCAGATATAATAGGTGCATTGGTCATTCATCTAACTCCATATCATAGTATGGACAATAGACATTCTTAATCTATTTGTTTTTCCTTTCCTTGGTGGAAACTCATTTGGGTGATTATGAATCTCATTTAAGAGACTCTACAATTTTAAAAATCTTTATAAAAATAATTAAAATGTCATCCATATTGCAAGTTGAGTGGATGTCCATCAGTTATAGTATGACTATATATGCTCTGAATAAGCTATGATATATGAATGTCATGGAATATTATTGTTCTTTAACAAATGAGCAGGCTGATTTCAGCAAAGCCTGGAAAGACATGCTGACTGAAATGAGCAAAGCCAAGAATACACTGTACATTTTAGCAACAAGATTATGTGATGGTCAACTGTGATAGACTTGGTTCTTCTAAGCAAGGCTGATAATGTTTCAAGACAAGATTTGGAATGGAAAATGCCATTTGTATCCAGAGAGAGGACTGTGGAAATTGAATGTGAATAAAAGCATAGTATATTCATCTTTTTATATATATATATATTTTTGTTTTTTCTTATTTTTTCTCTTTTTGGTCTGATTTTTCTTTTATAACTTTTCAAATATGGAAATATTTTTAAAGAATTGTATATCAAATTCCCTCCTGTCTTGGGGAAGGAGCAGGTAAGATAGGGGAGGACACAAATTTGGAACACAAAATCTTGTAAAAATAAATGTTAGGGGCAGTTATATGACACAGTATTTAAAGTACCAATCCTGAATTCAGGAAGATCTTAGTTCAAATCTTTTCTCAGACATTTAATGTTTCCTATCTGTGTGACCCTAGGCAAGTCACTTAACCCCAATTGACTCAATTTTTTTTTAAATGGTAAAATTATCTTTTTAGTGTATTTGGAAAAATAAGTTAATATTTTAAAATATCGACCACAAAGCCTCTCACTGAGTTTTTTGTTTTCCAAATGTAAGTTAGAAAGTTTTAAGTTAGAAGTCATTACATTTTAGTGCTCATTTTGTGTATTCTCTTGTTGTGGGGAAGTGAGATCAACTGGAAAATTGATATGTGCAATCCTTTGACCCAGAAAGACCACTACTAAGTCTATCTAAAAGAGATCATAAAAAGAAAAGAAAAAAAAAGGACCAGGCACAAAAATATTTACAGCAATTTCATGTGTTTTTGTGTATGTATATGCATAGTGTGTGTGTGTGTGTGTGTGTGTGTGTGTGTGTGTGTGTGTTGGCAGCAGAAATCCAGAAGTACCCATTAATCAGGGAATAGCTGAACAACTTGTGGTATATAAATGTAATGGAATATTATTGTGCTAAAATAAATGATGAACAGGCAGATTTCAGAAATACCTGGGAAGACTTGTATGAACTGATACAAAGTGATGTAAGCAGACACAGGAGAACATTGTACACAGTAACAGAACAATTGTGCAGTGATCAACAATAAGGAACTTATTTCTTCTAATCAATGCAATGATTAAAGTCAATTCCAAAGGACTCATGGTGGAAAATGCTATCCATATTCAGAGAAAGAATGGATGGACACTGAATGAACATCAAATTATATTATTTTAATATTCTTTATCATTTTTCATGACTTTATTTCCCCATTTGGGCTGTTTAATCTTTTACATCATGATTAATATGGAATTATTTTACATTACTTCAAATATTTCCTATTTAAAATTTTTGTCTTTTTAGGAAGAGGAAAGGAGGGAAAAAATTTAGAACTCACTATAAAAAAAAGAATGTTAAAAATTGTCTTTATATAATTTGGAAAAATAAAATACTATTTAAAAATAATTCACATATGCAACACTAAAACTAAATAAAGGGATGAAGTTCATCATCACTCTGCTCACTCTCTTTAGTCAGAAAATTATTTCAGTGTTTTCACAATATTCATCTGTTTTAGAAACTTAGAGAAAATATGCAAACATAATTACTCAGCTCATATGGCATGCTTCAGTTTATCTCTCAGAAAAACTATAGGTAAAAGAAAGGTGAAATAGCCAGGAGCTATTGGTTCTCCATCTGTGTCATACCTATCAATTTCAACTCTTCTAGTTCCTTTTACTGTGGTCTTTTCACCAAATGTGAGCTGCCTATCTCCCTGTATTTTTTTTAATGCACTCTCTCTGGTTTGTCCCCATTATCACCTGATTGGCTTCATACCTGTAGGGTTACTTGTAAGTTCAAACTTTTGGTAAGCAAGAATTTATGAAGTACTTATTTTATGTAAGGAACATGTTTCTCAAATAGGAAATCACCTACTATGTGTAAGACACTGATATTAATTGGAAATATACACACACACAAACACAAACACACATACACACACACACACAAAAAAAAAAAAAACTATACTTTTGTGGAGCTAATGGTTTTCTTTAGAAGACAACATACCTATAATATGTATATATACACAAAACAAAAGTAGTATAAATTGGGGATGCTCTCCAAAGCTAGTTATCAGTCAGTGAAGCTAAAGATGAAGATGAAGAGGTGGAGCAATTGAAACATGATGAACTAGAAAGGCACAGAGGTAGGAGACATCACATATTTTTGCATGATCTGATTTCCTACACTAAATAAGTAAATACATGAGAAGCAATCAGAACAAATGATTCTTACACTAGTATGAGAACTAGCTTCTATGATTTTTCTATTCAAGAAAACTTGAGGCTGAAGAATCCAAATTTCTCCATCTGTTCCTGTCCGCATAATTTCCTGTGGTCCTATCACTGAGACTTTTTGTGTTTAAAGTTTAGAACAACATCTATTAGTTACTATATTATATATACATATAATATGCATATTATACATATTATATGTTAGTTATGTAAAAATAATAGTTGACCAAAAGTTGTGTTGTATCATGGAATATGTTGATAACTTACTGGCCTCTTCTCTCCCTTTCCACCATCTTTTGTTCTCTTACTCCTAACTAGTGACACATGTGTATAAAGGGTTCCATGGCCAGGGTCATATGGCATAGCAGCCAAAAATGAAAATGAGATTTTCAACTATCTTAACAAGAGTATGACTTCTCTTTTTTTGTTGTTTTGTTTTGTTTTGTTTTGTTTTTAAACAAGAAAAATAAAGTTTTTTTTTAAGTATGCTTTAATCTACAGAATTAATTAATTCTCTCTTGATTAATGAATGTCATTTTTCATTATGGGTCCCTTGGGGTAGTCTTAGGTCACTGTCTTGATCACAGGAGCTAAAGTCTTTCACTCTAGTCATACTTACAATATTGCTGTTACTATGTACCATACTCTTCTGTTTCTACTTACTTCATTTTAAATGAATTCAAATATGTCTTCCAGGATTTTTTTTTAAATCCACCTGCTCATCATTTCTTCTTCTTTCTTTTTTTTTAATAGCTTTTTATTTACAAGTTATATGCATGAGTAATTTTACAGCATTGACAATTGGCAAACCTTTTGTTCCAATTTTTCCCCTCCTCCCCCCCCCACCTACTCCCCTGGATGGCAGGTTGACCAATACATGTTAAATATGTTAAAGTATAAATTAAATACAAAATAAGTATATATGTCCAAATAGTATTTTGCTGTACAAAAAGAATTGGACTCTGAAATAGTGTAGAGTATGACTTCTAAAATTAATGAAAGGTTCAACAACCATTTTACACCCTAGTCAGATAGTTCTGGTAATCACAGTTTAAGTCTAATTGCTTAATAATAAGTTTAATTGTTTAATAATAAACAATTATTCAGAGGAGACAAAAATGGCGGAAGAGAAAGAGAGCTTTGGGTCCATGTCATAGTTTGATTTGTTGAATGAACCATAGAGGTATTTATTATGTTGAAATAATGAAAAGATGAATTCGGGCACACACTATCTTCATTAAAGCATGGATAATGAGCACACATGGAAGAAGGATTAGACTTGGCTATTTGTCTCCAGAAGACAGACCTAGGATCAGAGGGTGAAAGCTGCAAATGGTGTTAATAAGCAAACAAATTTTATTAACAATCAGAGAAATATAGCAGTGCAATAGACTTCCAGGACACCTTTAGAGGTCCCAACATTGAAGGTCTTTTAAGCAAAGGCTGGATGACTATTTGTCAAGTATATGAGAGTAGCGCTTCCTTTTCAGCATGAGCCTAAGTGGTCACTGAGGTAGATTCCAAATCTAAAATTCCGTGATTCTGGCTGTCCTCATTGAGTAAACTCATCCTTTCAATGACTACTATTGATATTAAAAGCAATGGGGACAAATGGAGAAGATTCATCTCAATGAATAAACCAAATGCTAAGTATATATTAAACACAGGTCCTCCATCAGCCAGCATCACATCATCCATATATGAAACTATCAGTTATAATAAATGGAGAGTTCTTGAATGTTATGAATAAGTTCATTTATCTTGGTAGTATATTTTCTGGGGATTTACACATTAATAATAAGGTTGACACATTGCCAGAGCTAGCCCAGTGTTTGGGGAGGCTTCAAAGGAAAGTCTGGGAGAGAAGTTTTAGACTGACTACCAAACTGAAGGTGAACAAAGATCTCATTGTTGCATACCTGTGAAACTTGGCCAATAAACTCAATTGTTTGTATTTGAATTATACTAGGAAGATCCTGAAGATCACTTGGCAGGATAAGATAGCAGACACTAAGGTCCTTTATCAAACTAAACTACCAAGCATCCAAACTCTATTGCAGAGTGCAACAACATTGGGTTGCCCATATTGTTCAAAGATCAAATGTGACCTTGCCAAAAAAAAGACTATTTTGTGGAGAACTCATACTGAGCAAACACTCAAAGGCATTTGGAAAAAGCAATATGAGGACACTCTGAAGAACTTTAGAATTGATTGTATGACATGGGAGACACTGTCACAGGGCTGCCCAGGATGGTGTACTCTCATCAGAGAAAGTGCTGTGCTCTATAAGCAAAGCAGAATTGAATTAGTACAGAAGAAAGATGGGATGTGTAAAATTAGAGTCCAGCCCAAATGTTCATATGAATTATTGGTGTCCGACTTATGGATGAGCACTCAGAGCCCATATTGGTCCGATAAGTCACAGTCAAACACATTAGCTTGACCCTAACATTGTGATGTCCTCTTCAAGAACAGAAAACAACCAGATATATTAAATACCAACTATGCACTTTATCAGTATTTTTTTTAAGTTCTAAGCATAAAAAGAAGAAATGAAACAGTCCCTGGCATTGGGAAACTGACATTCTAGTTTGAGATCCAAATGAATTAATTTTATGTGTGTCTACAGAAAAATGCAAAATGAATACAAGGTAATTATGGAAGGAAGGAGCTCTGATAGCTGAGGGGATCAGGAAGGACTTCATTTAGAAGGGTCTGAATATAAACCAGAGATTGAGGGGGGAGAATTGGAAAAGACATTCCTGAGATGGAGGATAATCAAATAGGAAACAAAGGCTTAAAGTAAAATATTGTATGTGAAAAGTAGAAAGCAGATCAATGTGATTTGACCATAGTGAATATGGAAGGTAACACTACTTATAGAATCTAGAAAAATAGGCTAAGGCAATGTTATAAAGAGCTTAAAATAACAAAGAGATGAATTTTTGTTTGATCTTAGAGACAAATGTGAGGTAGTGAGAAGGGTGGTGGTAGAAAAAAAAATCTCTATAGTGGATTATGAAGAATATAGTATAGGGTCAGTGTAGAGGGAGGTACATTGAGGTAAGGGAACTGAATACAAAACTTCTAAAATTGCCAAGGAGAAAAATAATTAGTACTTGAATTATCAACCAATATTGCTGAGATTATAAACAAGACCTGTTAACTGATTTGTTATGTGGACTAAAGAAGAATGAAGATTTGAAGATGCTATTAAGATTGTGAACTTGGGTAGCTGAGAGATGGAGGGACCAAGTTGGCTCTTAATAATAATAGTTCAGAAGAAATATGAATTGAGTGGAAAATGCAACAAATCCTGTTTTGCATATATTTTGTTTAGAGATACATCTGGGTCTTACTGGCTAAAATATAGTAGATTATTCAGGACTAAATTTCTAAGGAAATACTAGGGCTTTTTTGGAATGTTCTGGTTGGTTTTCTGGAGGTCTCTGGACCAGCCTTCGTTTCAGCAGAGTAATCACCACAAGAATGGCCAGGGATAAAGTCCAATTTCTTTATTATCTCCTTCCCAATCTACTTTCCTTGTCTGGGCCCCATATCATGGGAAAGAGGCTATTTCTTCAAAATACACTAAAGTAAATGAGAAAATGGCATGAAAGGATGTTAGGAGTTTATAAGGTGAAGATGAGAGAAAATGAGGATCTTCTCATGGAACAGGATCATTCCTTTTCAAAAAAAGCAAAGGTCTCAGATAAGAGAGTGGAAGAAAGATATAGTGGGATGTTTAGGGGATGATATAGAAGAGTATGGGATGGAGAATTAATTAGACATAAGTAGAAACATATTGCTCTTTTGTGATGGTGACAGATTGAATTATGAAGACAAACTTATAATGGATTTTATCAGCTCAGTTTTTTTTTTTTCATTTTTTCCACCTCCGTCTAAAAGAATATGAATAGAAACAAGGAGGCAAATGGTAGGTTGAATTTCAGCAAGGAACAAGCAGCAATATAAAAAAGAGCAAAATAGAAGATAATATAAAACTGAATTGGTTTACAGTAATTCCAAGAATGGATTGGAAGAAGAGTACCACAAAGGAGGTGTAGCATTCCATCAAACTAATAAGAACATGAAAGGATTGGAAATTATGATAAAAGTAAAGCATATTCTTTGTTTGACACATTTTGAAGAGGAATGATACAGAACTTCCTTTGAGAGGAATGCATTATCAGACCAATGGTATCTCTTCAAAGTGGAGTCCTTGATTTGGAAATAATATCTGTAGGAAATTTCTCATTTTAATTCTATTAACTTCAAAATTCAAGGTTTCTTAAAGTCTATTTCAAGTCCCAAAATCATATAAAGCTAGATTTCTGTATCTTTTGGATTAAAATCAATGATGACCAACAACACAAAAAGAATGAGTAATAAAAATCTCTTGAAATTCATTTTCTGCTGAGGAAAGTGATTTGAGTTGAAGTACATTTTAATGATCCTCTACAACAAATTTATCTTTAATCTTTGGAGATTCACCTAGAATTTATTGGGAGATACGTACAATTGTTTGCATAAAAGAGTTTTTGTGAATTACACAATCAAAATCATTTTCTGGATTCAAAGCATTATCTCCTCATCTTAATTTAAAAGAATCTTGACAAAGAACCCAATTTTCTATAATAAAATTGATTTTTGTAGCTCTATAATATTTCCAAGCAACTATTCTTAGAAATACTATTCAAAGGTCTAAAGATAGCATTTATTCCCATTAAAACATTAGAGAGCACAGAAATAAAGGCAGCTTTCCTTAAAATAATAAGCAATATCTACCTAAAACCTACAGCAAGCATTATTTGTAGTGGTAAGAAGCTTGACACATTCCCAATAAAATCATAGATGAAACATGGATGCCCATATTCACCATTATTATTCAACATTGTACTAGAAATGTTAGCTTTAGCAATGAGAAAAGAAAAAATAAAGAAAGAAATTAAAATAGGTGAGAAAGGAACCAAACTATCACTCTTTGCAGATGATATGATGGTATTCTTAGAGAATCCTAGAAAATCATCCAAAAACTTAATGGAAACAATTCACAGCTTTAGTAAAGTTAAAAGATATAAAATGAATGCACACAAATCATGGGCATTTCTACATATTACTGACAAAGCCCATCAGCAAGAGATAGAAAGAGAAATTCCATTTAAAATTACTGTAGACAAAATAAAATATTAGGTTGAGGTTTACTTGCCAAGACACACCCAAGAACTATATGAACACAATTACAAAACACTTCTCCATACAAATAAAATAAGGTGTATACAATTGGAAAAATCTAGATTGTTCATAGGTAGGTTGAGTTAATATAATAAAAATGACAATTCTGCTTAATTTTTTTCTATTTGTTCAGTGTCATGCCAATTAAACTCTCAAAACATTATTTTATAAAATTAGAAAAAAATGACAAAATTTATCTGGAAGAACAAAAGGTCAAGAATATCAAGGGAATTAATGAAAAAAAAATACAAAGAATGATTACCAACCTAAAACTATATTATAAAGTAGAAATAATCAAAACAATTTGGTACTGATTAAGAAATAGAGTTTTCAATCAGTGGAATAGGTGAGATATATGTGACACAATAATCAAGGCCTGTCTCAATCTAGTATTTGATGAACCCACAAACTCCTATTTCTGGATAAGAACTCACTATTTGACAAAAATTTCTGGCAAAACTGGACAATAATGTCAGAAACTCAGCATAGACCTACATCTCACACTCCATATCAAAATAAGGTCAAAATGGATACATGAATTGGACATAAAGGATTGTACTATAATCAAATTAGAAGAACAAGAGATAATTTACCTTTGAAGAATGGAGGAATTCATGACCAAAGAAGAACTAAAGAATATTATTTTAAAAATGGAGAACTTTGATTATAATAAATTTAAAAGATTTTACACAAACAAAACTATCAAAAAGAAGATTAAAAGTGAAATACAAAGGTGGGAAAAAATCTTCACACCAGTATTTTTGACAAAAGATCTCATTTCTATTTTTTTTATTTTTTAATTTTTTTTAATTTAATTTTATTTAATAATAACTTTGTATTGACAGAATCCATGCCAGGATAATTTTTACACAACATTATCCCTTGCAATCACTTATGTTTCGTTTTTTCCCCTCCCTACCTCCTCCCCCCCCCAAGATGGCAAGCAGTCCTATATATGTTAAATATGTTGCAGTATATCCTAGATACAATACATATTTGCAGAACCGAACAGTTCTCCCGCTGCATAGGGAGAATTGGATTCAGAAGGTAAAAATGACTCGGGAAGAAAATCAAAAATCAAATAGTTTACATTCATTTCCCAGTATTCCTTCTTTGGGTGTAGCTGTTTCTGTCCATCATTTATCCAATGAAACTCAGTTAAGTCTCTTTGTCAGAGAAATCCACTTCCATCAGAATACATCCTCATACAATATCGTTGTCGAAGTGTATAATGATCTCCTGGTTCTGCTCATCTCACTTAGCATCAGTCCATGTAGGTCTCTCCAAGCCTCTCTGTATTCATCCTGCTGGTCATTCCTTACAGAGCAATAATATTCCATAACATTCATATACCACAATTTACCCCAGCCATTCTCCAATTGATGGGCATCCATTCATTTTCCAGTTTCTAGCCACTACAAACAGGGCTGCTACAAACATTTTGGCACATACAGGTCCCTTTCCCTTTTTTAGTATCTCTTTGGGGTATAAGCCCAATAGAAACACTGCTGGATCAAAGGGTATGCACAGTTTGATAACTTTTTGGGCATAATTCCAGATTGCTCTCCAGAATGGCTGGATTCGTTCACAACTCCACCAACAATGCATCAGTGTCCCCCTTTTCCCGCAAAAAGATCTCATTTCTAAGATATATAAAGAACTGTGTCAAATTTATAAGGATAAAAGTCATTTCCCAATTGATGTGTTCATAGTTTATAAACAGACAATTTTCAAATGATGAAATTAAAGCCATTTATAGTTATATGGGAAAAATTCTCTAAATCACAACTGATTAGAGAAATGCAAGTTAAAACAACTCTGAGATGCTACTTCTCAGCTTTCAGATTGACTAAGATTTCAGGAAAAGAAAATGATAAATATTGGGGAATATGAGAAAACTGGAACACTGATACATTGGTGGTAGGATTGTGAAATATTCTAACCATTCTGGAGAGCCATCTGGAACTATGCTCAAAGGGCTATAACACTGTGCATACCCTTTTCCCAGCAGTGCCATTCCTGGGGCTATATCCCAAGGAAATCATAAATAAAGGAAAAGGACCCATGTTCACAAAACTGTAGCAGCTCTTTTTGTAGTAGCAAAGAATTGTAAAATGAGTAGACACCCATTAATTGGGGAATGGCTGAAGAAGTTGTGATATATGAAGATAATGGAACACTATTATTCTATAATAAATAATGAGCACACTGATTATAAAAAAGGCCTGGAAAGATTTATATGAACTGATGCTGAGAGAATCAAACAAAACTAGTTATACATTGCATAAAGTGACAGCAAGAATGTGTGATGATCAACTGTGAAAGACTTGGTTCTTCTCAATGGTTCAGTACTCCAAAGCAATACCAATAAGACTTTGGATAGAAAACATCATCTGCACCCAAAAAAAGAACTTAGGAGACATATGTTTTGAATTCACAGATGGGTTTGGTGACTCTCAACCTGATTTAGAGCATCAGCAAAGTTCACTAGGATGTGGCCCTTGCGCATGCTACACCTCCTAGGAGTCACAGATGAGAGTTGTAGGAATCAATAGACATTAAAGGTAGAAAGAAGCCCTCACAACAGAGATATTACTTTGATCCATAATCATTAACCAATGAGCAGAGACAAGAGAGGGCTGTAGGAAATCAGAGCACAAATTTACCCCAGCCAAGTGAATGAAGGAATAAAATTGATAAGGATTCTTGAAGAATATACAAGAACTTGTATGTATATATAGGAGGACAATCTAGATATAGAAAGTCCATGTGGACTTTCTCAAGAAAACAAGGTGAAAGAACCTTGATTGTAAGGGAAGGTTCACAACTGTCAAGTATTTACATAGAAGTAATATAAAAGAAGGATTTGACTTTTTTTTTTTTTGACTGACCATAAAGGGTCAAAATAAGACAAAAGGATAAAAGATACCAAGAGGCAAACATAGCTTAACATTAGGAGGATTTTAAGTTAAACATCTGAAAGTCTAGATATTTAGACTGGAAATCAGGTGTGGGAAGATAATTAAACCAGTGGGATTTGATGAGGTGACTGAGAGTGGAAAAGACAAGAAAGGCCAGGTCAAAGTCATAGAGAAGAAGCATGGCTATTGATTGTAACATGGAAGACAATCCTTCAATGGAGTCTACAGAATGGTCAAAAAAAAGAACTAAGTCATGAAAAGATGAGGAGAGGGACTATGAAGTAGCAAAGGATGTTCAGCAATTACATAGTCTAGTAAGATGTCAAAAAGAATAAAGATTGAGAAAAAGAACATTCAATTTCTCAAAAAAGAAATCATTAACTGTAACAGATATATGAAGATAGATGTCTTCTACATCCTGAAAAAAAAACTGATAAATAAAATTATGTATATAGTATCACACATTGGATACAAGCATCCCGTGTTTTAAGAGCACTCACAACTCTAACATTCCATGTTCTGAGTGTCTACCAATCTGAATATTATATATTCTATTTTATAATTTCTCTTACAGTTCTGATGTCATCAATGTGATGAGCTGACAAATGAATGTATGACCTAACTCTTATTTGTGGATGAGACTCTGGAAAGTCTTTCTATATGATACTAATTAGTCAATATAAATTTAGACAAATAAAAGGAAATGGTTGAAATATCCTTGCATTGTCCCAAAACATGGGATGGACTCATAATGGGAGAAAAGTTTTTTTTTTTTTTTTTAACTTTGATTTGATTTTCTCTACTGGCCAAAAATAATAAAGGAAAAAAAAAATCTTCAGTGTTGCAGAGCAATTTGGAATTGTCTATGAATTCCAATGATATTGTATGTAAACCATAAATCCCCTTTATAGTACATCAGGGAAGTGATTCTTTGTCTCTGTTTGAAGTTCTTTGACAGTGGGAAACACAATATCTTCTGAGGCAGCCCATTCCCCCTTTGCATAACTCTGTGTATTAAGTTTTGCCTCATTATGTTTGTTCTGAAAATCATTTGAGATCCCCTAATACACTCCCTAAACCCAGGGAGCTTACATCCAATCAGGGAAAACAAGATGTACATAATAATAAAGAGGTAATAGTCATTATTTATGTGATATCAGAAGGAAAGATGAGACCTAAAAAAAATCAAGATATAGTTTTTATCAGCAGAGAGATGATAATTGAAATTGACAACTGATGAGAACACCAAAATAAATAATATATATAAAGAAAAGATCCTCCAGAGAGCCCTGGGGTGTAATATCTGGGCTACTTTTCTGGAGTTCCTCAGAACCAGCTTTAATCTTAGTGCAGGAGGCATAGGAGTCACCATGAGGCTGGTTAAAGATAGAATGTCTATCTTCTAGTCCTTGTTACCCTTATATACCTTATTGCAATTATATCATTATAGCACATTGAGTATTGTGAACTCCAGAACAACTACATCACCATGCTCAGTACTAAGTCTATATATGAACTAGAGAACCATGATCTCATCATTTCTATTGAGTTAACATCTTGTTTCAAGTAGACTTCTCCAAAGTTCTGCCCTCTACAGTGGGGTCCAAGGCAGATGGTGGGAATGGCATATATGGTAATCTAGATAGGAAGACAGGTAGGAGAAAAACTCAGACAGGACTAGTGTATCCAGGACAATAGGGTGGTTAATAATTTAAAATGCTACAGAGAGATGAAATAATGAGAAGAAAGGACAACATTGTTTTTTCCAATTAAAAGCTCACTGGTAACTTGGAAGGTAACAGTTTTAGATGAGTGATTATTAGAGGTTCCAGATTTGTGGGTATTTAGGATCCTAAATTTAAAATGATGAACTCTTGATAGGTGCAAGATGAGATGTAAAGAATTCCATTCTTATGCCCACCAATTAGAGAATGGTTGGGTAAATCGAGGCAAATGAATGTTATGGAATATTATTGTTCTGTAAGAAATGATCAGCAGGATGAATACGGAGAGGCTTGGAGAGACTTACATGAACTGATGCTAAGTGAAATGAGCAGAACCAGGAGACCATTATGTACTTCAACAACGATACTGTATGAGGATGTATTCTGATGGAAGTGGATCTCTGATGAAGAGAAGATCTAACTCAGTTTCAATTGATCAATGTTGGACAGAAGCAGCTACACCCAGAGAAAGAACACTGAGAAATGAATGTAAACTGTTTGCATTTTTATTTTTCTTCCCGGGTTATTTTTACCTTCTGAATCCAATTCTTCCTATGCAACAAGAGAACTGTTCAGTTCTGCATACATATATTGTATCTAGGATATACTGTGATATAT
The DNA here is from genome assembly GCF_016432865.1 of Antechinus flavipes. NCBI lineage: Eukaryota > Metazoa > Chordata > Mammalia > Dasyuromorphia > Dasyuridae > Antechinus > Antechinus flavipes. The sequence continues at coordinate 12,206,911 of NC_067399.1, read as the reverse complement.
CTAACATGTATCGGGCTGCTTGCCATCGGGGGATGGGAGGGGTAGAGAAAGGGGAAAAGTCGGAACAGAAATGAGTGCAAGGGATAATGTTGTAAAAAAATTACCCAGACATGGGTTCTGTCAATAAAAAGTTATAATTATTAAAAAAAAAAAAAGAATTCCATTCTTGACCTGGAATCTTGAGAGACCTGAACTGAAGTGAAAGATCTAATGCTAACTAATTATAGGCAATGGACAAGTCATTTAACCTCTCCAAGAGTTAGTTGTCCTATCCTGTGATATGGACCTAAAAATAATTTCAGTTTTTACATTATGTAGCTTTTGAGAGAATAAAATAATAGAGAAAACATAATGTTTTATATGTAAGTGACAAGTTCCCCCATAGAAAACACTAGAATAGATACTGATAAAGTTAGAGGGTCATGTGACCTCATATATCATGTCTCCCTACTTTCTGATTTTACAGATGAAAGGTTAAATTACTTAATGTTACACGAGTTTAAGAGATCTTGCTGGGTTTTAACAACAGTTTCTCTAACCTCAAATACTCTTTTATCTACTATATGGAAACCATCTCTTGGGACACTCTCCAAATTTATCCCAAACTGGATGATCCTGGGAGCACTGTCCACTGAGTCCTAGTGGCCTATGTCCTGCTCCATTTTTCCTTATTTTCCAGAATCCTGCCTCAAAAACTGTGTTTGAATCAAGTGCATTTTGCTTCTACCTATTTATCTCTATCCAGACAGTGAACATTCATTGATTCCACAATCCAGCTTAAAAGTCATTTCCTTTATCAGTTAAGAACACTTTGTGATTGAATCAATCAATTAGAACTAGATGTGAACAAAGCCTTAAAATCTCCTGAGATCAATCAAAGACATTTCAATTAGATGCAACAGAAAGTCTGCTCTGATTTGGGGAAAGGAATTGGCCATGCCGGAGAAACTTGTATCAATGCAGGAACCAATTTTGAACCAGGGGATAGTTTTGTAGTGGCTGACCCATAGCAAAAAGGCAACTTGTGAAGAGAGAAAGAGCAGATGAGACCGAGTTGCGGCAGAGAAGGAGAAATCAAGGAAAGATCTCAGCTTTACCAATATCTTGGAGCAGATTTCATTGACAGCCAACTGGGCAGTCCAACAGCTCCACACTGAAAAAAGTTCCAAGGAAAAGCTTGACCTTCCTTTACCAGTTCTTTCTAGTGTCTATCTATCAGTATACACTATGGCTGCTTCTTTCAGTTAGTCAATACATCTTTCTTAAGCACAGTGCTAAGGCTTGAGAAGGCAAAAAAAGGCAAAGGACAGTGTCTGTTCTAGAAATCAGCTCACACTCTAATGATGGAGACAATCTGAAACCAGCCGTAGGCAGGATACATAAGAAAGAACCAGCAAAGGGAAGGCCCTATATAAAGGTAGATAAAGGTAATGGTTTTGCTGTGTAAGATTTACTGAAATCTTTCTAGTCACCTTATTTTTTTTTTCATAATACAAAGGAATCAGGGAGTTAGAGACAAATGTAAATGAAAAGGGAGCCAAATGCTTCTCTAGCAAAGCATTTTAAAATTTTCCTCACTAGGGGATCAGAGCAATTGTGATCATACTTTTAATTTTCCTTGAATATAAACTCCCTAAAGCAGCAGTGGAAAAGAACCACATGGGCCTGACAAGCCATTATATTTTCCCCAGACTTAAAACAAGTAAATTATAGTAACAAGATGTTACATATACATGTTCTCTCTTCTATTACAAGGTGAGATGCTTGGAGGCAGAAATTGTTTTTGTCTATCTTTGCCCAACACTAAGCACTGTGTCTGGTACATAGTAATAACTTGATATACAGTTGTTCAATGATTGATTGAAAGAATTATTATTTAGGCTTATTTAAATCAAGGAGCTTTGAGAGTAGCTAAATGGCACAGTGAATAGAATCCTGGGCTTGGAATCAAGAAGACTTGTCTTCCTGAAATTAGATAAATACACAAGTATTTACTGGCCATGTGACTCCAGGCAAGTCACTTTGTTTTCCTTAGTTTCCTCATCTGCAATATGCCAGAGAAGGAAATGGCCAACCACTCTGGCATCTCTGACAGAAAAATGCTTGAAAAAGGTGACAAAGAGTCAGATATTACTGAAAGAACACATAATAAAATCAGTTCATTATTGGTCCAACATCTCTTTCTGAAAGTATAAAAGCAATGTCTCTCCTGCTGTAGTTCTCAATGACACTTGAACATTTGATAAGGAAAATAATAGAAAGAAAAAAAAACTAAAAAGGCTGCTGGGCGATACACTACAGAAGGACATTCTTCCTATAAATCTGAGATCCGGGAGAAAGGATAGAGAAGAAAACTTGTATTCTCTTGAATTGTGACTGATAAAGAAATCATGGTGCAGGCAAAAAAAAAAAAATTCCACAAATGGAGAAATCAGTATATTTTCTTGGAGGTCATTGTGAAATTTAATTTAGTTTTTAAATACAAAAACAAAACATCAAGTACTTTCATTGTGGTAGGTTTGGGTGTTTGTAATAGAATGGACCTTATTTGATTCTTGACTTGTTTGTTTTGATGCTAGAGTCTCCGTAGATCTAGATTTTTCAGTCTGGCACAGAAGCTTTGACCAGTTCTGTTTCCCTTATCTGGGCTGGTTCATCTATCTATAGAGAATCTGATGCTCTTCTCTTCTGTACTCATCCTCTTGAGATGATGGACTTGCTGCAAGTACCTGATTTACATTTGCCCTATTGCATCTCAGAACTCCAGAATGCAAGGGATCTACTAGTTTCACCGTTATAATTACCATTGTATCTTATCATCTCAGTGAACACATTCTCGAGTTTGTTTTATTCAAAAGATAAATGAAAAATGTGAATTTTTTTTGACAGAATTAAAAAAAGTCCTCCACTAGAATCCCAAACTTATTGGGATATTGAGAAATCATATTGTGTTTATCAGTTTGCAAGGAAAGGTCACTTCTGAGAGTGCCAGAGAATTTTAATTCAATTTGGATATAATAAATAGCTATAATCAAATTGGTAGGAGGAAACAAAGTCTTGTCTAAAATACTAATTTAAAGTAATCTGTTATTTTTCCTCTTAATGAATTGGAATAATTGAAGTAATAGCCACTTTCACATTGTCATGATTTTAAAGGACTTTTAAAAATTAAGCTTCTTTAAGAAGAGATGGTCCATTATAGGATGTTCCTTAATTAGAAATGTAGTTATCTTTACAGATACTCACCTGCATAGAAAAGAGCAAGAGGCCCAGATGGTGTTTGGGGAAAAAATACTATAATAATACAGATTTGTGCATCCATGATTTTATTGGTCTGAGTATGACTTGCACTCTTGTTGAATTCAACTTTTTCTTTTGTTGTTGGGGCACTTAGTGATAATTCCTGGTATTTGGGAGGCTAAAGCTGATGGATTGCTTGAGCTCAGGAGTTCTGAGCTGCAGCATGGCAAAAGTCAATAGGTGCATCTAGACCAAGTCCAATAACAATATAATGAGCCCTTCAAGAGAAGGAGAACGGAGAGGGCTACATGATTTTAGCCTGGTGATGGGTTTTCCTAATTTTACCAAAGCTATTTTTTCAGACAAAAGACATGCAGATCTTAATCAGTCTATCACATTTGAGGAGGAGTCAGAGGATATTTATGTTATAATATATCTCTTATCTTTATAGGTCTTTGCAATTTTTAAAACTTTTTGTAATGGGAGTTAACATATGTGAGCAGTCATCAGTATGCTTTATTGTTGCAATATTCCACTAAAGAAACCTGGGAAGTTGCTTCCAAATAAATATTGCATGCAATCAAAGTCCTTAGAGAGATTTGGAAAATGCAGAGCTATTCTCTTAACCATAAAATGTGGAGGGTCTCTTTGATTTGTTACAGAGATTGACCAGGATATATTCCAAAGGCACTTGTTAGCCAGAGTTATCCCCTTTTGGAATGAGTCATTTCTATCTGGTTTCATTCTGGTAAAAGACCAGATATTGATATAAGGGAAGAACCTCAGGCTGTCCTTATCCAAGCCTGAACTGTGGAACTTGAATACTACCCTTCTTTCTTTGTCCTACTGTATGTTCTTATAAAGCAGTTTGGAGATGATCATTAACTTCTGAGCTTGGAAAGATCAGGAGAATGAGTCACAAGAATGTCTTTGAGAAGAGTCCATAGAAGAAGATGTTAACCAGCTGATCCAGCACTGAGACCTGTTGATCCAGAAGTCTCCTAAGTGACCCAAGTCAGAAGCCCCTGCGATATTCTCATACAGTAGCTCTACCACATCTAGATATAAACTTGGTGTGAACAATGTTATATTGTAATTGTATTAGGTCTGAGCTTATTCTTCCCAGCGACCATATTGCAGATGAGGAAACTGACACCACTAGATAATAATTAACTAATTATTTAATTAATAGTTAGCTAATTGTTAACTCTTAACTTATATTTATATAGTGCTTTAAGCTTTACAAAGGACCACAAATCTGATTTCCCTGATTTAATCTTCAATATAATGCCATGAGATAGGTATCATTGTTATCCTCATTTTACAGACAAGGAAACTGAAGCAGAGGGAGATTAAGTGATTAGACAAAGTTTACACAGCTAGAAGCTATATATTCTAACCCATACCTTCTTGACTCCAAACCTGGTATTCTATCTACTGCACTACACTGCTATTTTCAAACTTTTCCTGCTTTGTTGTTTAAAAAAAAATGTTTTCATGACTGGAAGATGAATTTTATAAAATTTTGACATTTTCACTAATTTTTGCAGGTAGAATATCATAGTCTGAGCAAATCTTGAAGAATAACATTTATCTTTAAGTTTTCACTCTTTTGTCCTCTCCTTATCCTCTCTTCCCAATCAAAATCTCAAAGTATGGACTGGGGATATTCCCAGGAGATATGGGCACATTCTGATATTAGCATCTGATTTGGTTCTATTTTCCATTCCTAGAGGCGAAATAGGATCATGATTTTCTAGCTGCAAGAATTCCTGAAGATTTTTTTTTCTTTTAAAAGTTATATACTTTAATATTCTTTTCTGTTTAGACTAAGTTTCAAATTCCCTATCTACCTCCCTCTATTCCCCTCCCCTTAATGAGAAGGCAAATAAAGTGTTATCAACTATACACTTGATGGCAAAACCTGTTTCTATATTAGCCATGTCATACAAAGTAAGTCTTTCACAGTTGGTTACATTATTGTTATTGTGCACATGATCTCCTGGTCCTTCCCGCTTGGCTTGACACCAATTCATATAGATCTTGACATATTTTTGTTGTTGTTGTTTGCTTTTATTTTTTTCTGAAACCACTCCATCATCATTTCTTATAACACAATAATATTCCATTACAGACACATACCCCAATTGATGGACATCACTTCTAATTCTAATTCTTTACCACAACAAATAGAACTGCTATAAATATTTATGTACACTGAGGTCCTTGTCTCTCTTTTTTTAACCTTATTGGGAAAAAAAAATCCTAGTAAGGCAGTAGCACTTGTACATCATGTAATCCAAATCCCTTTATTTGACTAATGAAGACATGGGGAGTGCAAAGAAACTAATTGACTTCTCTATGATCACACAGACACTGGATATCTTAATGTAAAGAGTACTATATGTTGAATCTGACAACTTGGTTCCACATCTTCACCCTTGCCCTTATTTTTTTCTGAGTATTTCCTCTAATGTAAAATCAAAAGCTTATAGTACCTGATCTCTGGATTTCTCTATGTAGGCATGCACACACATATACACATGTGCATATGTGTGCATTGTGTATGGGTATGAGTATGGATATATAGAGATATATATGGGTATATGTGATATATATCTGTGTATTCATACATGTATCTATATGCAACATATAAGTATATATGTATATATAATAGGTATGTTTATGATAATAACATAATCATCAAAAAAAATTGTGGTGTACCTAGAATGCCTCTAGATTTCCCCTATTCCCATGTTCTCCTTTCTTCTCTCCTTTTTTCTTCTTCTGTCTGACCTCAGGCTTGGGTAGTAACTGCCACACTTGAAGCTAGAAAAATTTCAAGCTCTACAGGTGATGAATGGCATGTCTATGGGCTTTCTACGTAAGTGTGGGGAGGCTCATTACCCTGTTCGCTGGAGGGTGATGAATCTGTAAGACACAATATCTCTTTAAGACAACAAAAACATTTCCAACATTTGCTAAGTGCCTTCTAAAGTTTATTCTGGTACTAGAATGCTTACAGGAAAAACAAAAGAAAATATAGCAGCTTCATGGAAGCTTCCGTGCTAATGGAAGTTATGAGAGGGATACAATTTATATTGAAGAAGGAGGGATGAACACTGAAAGTATTATAGATTCATGAGTAATAACATATTTCTGTTTGTTTTGTATTATGATCTTATTTATCATCCTCTCAATGAATCAAAAATAAGGAAACATTTGAACAGAATTTGAATTAATCTGAATAAATTCTTATAATTTGAACTAATTAGATTTTTGATTAGAACAATAACAAAATCTGCACATTAACCAAATGGGAACAAATAGAATACTTATTTTATGTTTCCCTTTCCAAACATGTTTTTATATCAATGGAGTCTTCTTGTTACCTCAGTGGGGACCTCATCAATAAGATGATAGAATCATGTATTTGGACGTGAAAGGAACCTTAGAGGCCATTTAGTCCAACTTTTTAGCTTGATAAAATTAAGTAATAGTAGTAATAGTAATAGTGGTTGTTATAGTAGTAGTAGTAGAAGTATCACTGCTACGAATAGTAGTAGCAACATTAGTAGTATCAATAGTAGTAGTAGTAGTAGTAGTAGTAAATAGTAGTAGTAGTAGTAGTAGCAAAAATAGTAGTATCACTGCTACTACTAGTAATAATAGTAGCAACAGTAGTAGTAGTAGTAGTAGCAGCAGCAGCAGCAGCAGTAGTCATAACTAGCATTTATATAGCACTTTAAGGTTTTCAAAATGCTTTATACTTGTTATTTGCTCTACCTTGTGACTAAAGTAGAGGAAAATAGGAGATGGTGAAGAAATGTTCCAATGTATTATATAAGACTGAAAAGAAAGGGCACAGCAGTTGGTGGAGGCATTTTAGACTAAGAGACACCTTAGAAGCAGTAAGACAGAATAAGAAGTAACCAACGGTATAGATCACTGGTTAAAAATCCTCAACTTTCAGAAGACTAAAGTCTTCTGAAGTCTTAAATTAGTAATGACATGTCCAAGGTAATGCAATGTCAATAAATATTTCATCCAGGATTTAATCCTAAATCTTTTGGCTTCACACCCAATCTTCGTCCAAATCTATTTTTTTTTAATTCCTCAGATTCATCTTTTTTATAGTACAATGTTATCTGATTCTATCAGTTCAGGAAATTAATAAGCCATTTCTCAATCCTCGGGTGTAGTTTGATTCTAGATTTCTTTATAATAAAAAACAGCTATTAATATTTTGGTAATTTTTTTTTATTTTGTGTTACTGATGCTTTTGGATTACAGCTACATAGCTATATATACATAAAACAGAGTATAATATCTAAAGTTAAAAAAAAAAGAGAGAGAAAAGAAAGAAAGATAGGAAATGAGAACCCTGGAAAATAGATTGTTTTTAATATTTGTAAAATCACATAAATATGGACTTAGATCTACTCCATACAGCATATCATTTGCTATTAAAAATTATGAAAACAAAATGGTTCAATTCCTGAAAGCTCTATCCTTTTCTTCCTATTTTCTTTCTATTCTCCCTTCTTTCTTCCTTTCTTTACCTCTTTTCCCTTACTTCCTTCCTCCTTTTCTTTCATTTTTATTTTTTTCTTCCCCCTGTACCTTCTCTTTCCTTTTTCTTTCTCCTTCTCCCCACTTTTCCCTCCCTCCCTCCTTCCTTCCTGCTTGCCTTCCTTCCTCTTTTAATAATTTTCTATCTTATAATTTCTTTTTATTATTTTTATATTATAGTTATTTCCATTTATAACACATACAATACTTCTAATCACAAAGAAACAGATTACAGCAAAAACAACCTACTCAGTGTATTTGTCTGATATTAAATGTTCTGTTCTTCATCCATAGTTCCTCCTTTATCTCCAACAAAAATGGAAATGATTTCTCACTTTACCTAATTAAATGATAATTTTCATAATCTTGTGTGTGTTTTTTTTAATGGGCATCACTTCATAATACCTTAGAAATCTTTAGCAAAAGTGCAAAGTGGGAATGCCTCCTTTTATACCGTTTCCTACATTAACTCGTCAGGTGCAATCCATGACAAAACAAAAAAGGAAAGATGTTTGTGATAACTCTACAGAGAAGAAAAAAAACTATTTGCCAAACTTCTCTAACAGATCACAGGACAGACGATGACCCTTATTTAACATTGGAAAAGGCAAATATAGTGGAAATAGTCTATCATATGAAGAGATCTGATTTGGATATAGGGCAAGGATGAGAGGGAAAATATGAAATACAACTAATGAAAGTATCAATCATAATGAAAATTATTAAGAAATTCCAATGTGCCAGGAACTATGGAAATATAAAGACACAAATGAAGACTACAATCTAGCATACATAAACACACATGTGCATGTGTTATGTGTGAATCTGTGTATGTTCTAGTCTGGGCTCAGATACTTATGAACCATGTGATATTGGACAATTAATTTAACATTATTGACCTCAGTTTCTTCATATGAAAATAAGTATAATAGCACCCACCTCCTAAAATTTTTCTGAGGGTAAAATAAATGTAAAGCATTTAGCACAATGCCTTCTACATAGTAAGCATCATATGAATGCTGCTGTTATTATGTTTATTATCATCATTATTATTACATAAAAATAAGTCTAATATAATTTTCCTGGGGAAACATTTGTACCGGGTGCGTAGTGAGCTAAAATGGGGTGATAGAGAATAGCTTCATAGAGAAAGTAGCACTTGACCTGAACTTTGAAGAAAACTATTGTCTCTTACAGCAGGTATTAGGGAAAAAATATAAGTGGAGCAGGTAGGATGACCAGGATAAAGGCACGGTGGAGAGACAGAGGGTTGTGTAACAATAATGAATCCAGATGTCATGCTGGATAGATAGTTCAATACCTGCTTAAGATGAACTTTAAAAATCAAAAAAAAAAAAAAAAAAAAGGAGGTGTACTTGATCTTATGATCCTAAGAATGGCTAACTGGGAGAATGAAAATTCTGTAGTCTAAGAGCTGTTCCAGCTAAATCACAATCAAGATTGAAAGCAAACTTGTGAGAATCTCAAGGGAATTAATGAAAAAAAAAAATCAAATGAAGGTGGCCTAGCTGTACCTGATCTAAAATTATATTATAAAGCAGCAGTCACCAAAACCATTTGGTATTGGCTAAGAAATAGATTAGTGGATCAGTGGAAAAGGTTAGGTTCACAAGACAGAATAGTGAACTATAGCAATCTAGTGTTTGACAAACCCAAAGCCCCTAACTTCTGGGAAAAGAATTCATTATTTGATAAAAACTGCTGGGATAATTGGAAATTAGTATGGCAGAAATTAGGCACGGACCCACACTTAACACCATATACCAAGATAAGATCAAAATGGGTCCATGACCTAGGCATAAAGAACGAGATTATAAATAAATTAGAGGAACATAGAATAGTTTATCTCTCAGACTTGTGGAGGAGAAAGAAATTTGTGACCAAAGATGAACTAAAGACCATTACTGATCACAAAATAGAAAATTTCGATTACATCAAATTAAAAAGCCTTTGTACAAACAAAACTAATGCAAACAAGATTAGAAGGGAAGCAACAAACTGGGAAAACATCTTCACAGTTAAAGGTTCTGATAAAGGCCTCATTTCCAAAACATATAGAGAACTGACTCAAATTTATAAGAAATCAAGCCATTCTCCAATTGATAAATGGTCAAAGGATATGAACAGACAATTTTCAGAGGATGAAATTGAAACTATTACCACTCATATGAAAGAGTGTTCCAAATCATTATTGATCAGAGAAATGCAAATTAAGACAACTCTGAGATACCACTACACACCTGTCAGATTGGCTAAGATGACAGGAAAAAATAATGATGAATGTTGGAGGGGATGCGGGAAAACTGGGACACTAATGCATTGTTGGTGGAGTTGTGAACGAATCCAACTATTCTGGAGAGCAATCTGGAATTATGCCCCCAAAGTTATCAAATTGTGCATACCCTTTGATCCAGCAATGTTTCTATTGGGCTTATATCCCAAAGAAATACTAAAGAAGGGAAAGGGACCTGTATGTGCCAAAATGTTTGTAGCAGCCCTATTTGTAGTGGCTAGAAACTGGAAAATGAATGGATGCCCATCAATTGGAGAATGGCTGGGTAAATTGTGGTATATGAATGTTATGGAATATTATTGTTCTGTAAGAAATGACCAGCAGGATGAATACAGAGAGGACTGGCGAGACCTACATGAACTGATGCTAAGTGAAATGAGCAGAATCAGGAGATCATTATACACTTTGACAACGATATTGTATGAGGACATACTTTGATGGAAGTGGATTTCTTTGACAAAGAGACCTAACTGAGTTTCAATTGATAAATGACGGATAAAAGCAGCTACACCCAAAGAAAGAACACTGGGAAACGAATGTGAACTATCTGCATTTTTGTTTTTCTTCCCGGGATATTTATACCTTCTGAATCCAATTCTCCCTATGCAACAAGAGAACTGTTCAGTTCTGCAAACATATATTGTATCTAGGATATACTGCAACATATCCAACATATAAAGGACTGCTTGCCATCTAGGGGAGGGGGTGGAAGGAGGGAGGGGAAAAAAATTGGAACAGAAACGAGTGCAAAGGATAATGTTGTAAAAAAAAAATTACCCTGGCATGGATTCTGTCAATATAAAGTAATTATTAAATAAAAATTAAAAAAAAAAAGAAAGCAAACTTGCAATGTCTATTTGTGCCATGACAAGTAGGAAGCAGTCCAAATACAAATTAAAATGATTACTTGAATTCTGCATAACTGGGGATTTAACTGAACATCATTAAGGTATGGTTCTATACATTTATTTGTTCACAGGCTTTCCTGAAGTGACTTTCAAATAATAGACCTTAACTGAAGGACTTGGCTTGATTAATAGTATCAAATAAAATCAAAAGTTAAGGTAAAAGAGTGAGGCCAAAATAAATTGTTCATGATAATAGAATAAATATTTATCTTCAAAGATAATTATAGCAGGAAGACTGGAAACAACCCAATCATGAAATAGGAAAGGATGACAGATAGATAGCCCAAGTATTGCTTTGGCACTTTAAAAAATATACAGTGAAAAAGAGAAAGTCTATATGGATTTTTTTTTCATTTTTAATATGTCATAATCAAGACTGGTATCACAAACATTTCTACTATATCACAGAGTCCTGTAGGAATGAAGCAGCAGGTACAGATATGCTAGGAGGCTAGGAGGCCTCACGAATCAGGCCAATATTGTGACTACATAGTCACAATATTGGCCTGATTCGTGAAGCGGTAAGGCAATCCCACCTTGCAGCCAAAACCCCACAAAATTTACCAAAACTTCTAGAAAATTGATTCTGCTCACCAATGGTACATGAAATGTGCTCACTTATAAGCAGCACAATATCCAGTAAACAAGAAAGATGAACATTTTATGTAATGAGAAAACTCAACAGATATCACATCCAAATAGCAGCCCTGAGTGAAACAAGGTAGGCAAATGAAGGCCAGCTTACTGAAGTGGGAGCCAAATATATGGTTTTGTTTGTTTGTTTGTTTTCTGGAATAGCTACAGTGAAGGGGAACACTACAAAGCTGGTGTAGGTTTTGCTGTCAAAACTAATCTAGTAAATAAGTTTTTTTATGTCTTGTAAAAGGGGGAAATGACAGGCTCATGACAATGTGAGTGCCACTTGCAGGAGAATGCCATGCTACAATTAATGTCAATGCTCCCACCATAATGAACTTGTGAGATCAAAGAAAACTTTTATAAAGACTTGGAGACCCTTATTGTCAATGTGCCAAAAGAGGACAAGCTTATAACATTGGTTACTTTAATGCTAATGGAGGCTTAGACTACCAGATTTGAGAGGGTGTTCTTGGGAGGGATGACTGTTGTAAATAGCAAAAACGATGGTCATTTACTATTGAAGTCTTGTGCATCTTGTGACCTTCTCATCACCAACACTGTCTTCCATATATCTAAATGAAATAAGACTTTATGGATATATCCTCATATTAAACATTAACATTTAAAAGACTATGTGATGATAAGGAAAAGAGACAGAGAGGATGTGAAAGTGATGATGTGTGGGACACAGTGCTGGATTGATCTTCGAATTATTCTCTCCAAGCTAAATATTCATGTTTGATAAAAGTGTCAACCCCAAGGTGCAAAGACCTCCAGAAGAATTAATGTGAACAGACTAGAGCACTTCTCTGAAAGAAGATAGTTTATTGCTAACTTGGAGGGTAAATTGAGCAAAGACACAGTTGGCAACAATGGAGCAGGGAAGCCTTTAGAGATCTGGTGTACAGCCCTGCATTTGCTTATCTGAGACATAACACTTGCAAATATCAAGACTAGTTTGACAAAAGTGACAGGGAAATTCAGAAGCTGCTAAATGAAAATCAAGAGTTCCACAGGGTGGTCCATAGGGCATTATCCAACAAGATAGTTCATCCATCTCTAAGAAGGTAGCATTCAATTCCATCAAATCCAATCTAGAAATTCAGGATTCTTGGATTTTAGTAAGGAGGTAGATGAAATATCTGATATTGATAATAACAATCCAAAGTACTTTTATGATGCACTGAAGTTCAAAGACATATGGCTTTATGGAACCACATTAATTAGTGATAAGGACATGATCCTAGAGATATGGACTGAACACATTCATAGTGTTCTCAACATGAATCAATGATGAGACCATTCACTGTTTACTTCAGGTTGAAATCAATTCCTCTGTAGCTGAAGTTTCAACTGAAGAAATGGGTTTTGAATTCTATTCTGTTCCTTTCATGTGGCAAAATACTTAGTGCTGATTCTATATCAGCTGAGATTAACAAGGTAGGGTGTTGGTGTTCTTTTTTCTTTAAAATATAAACATGATGATTCTCTCTGGGAGCGAACAGGTTTCTTGGGGAAGTTTTCTGGTGGCAGCCTTAGTATCAGTTCAGATCAATAATTACCCTAAATGAAGCCAGGTGATAAAAGTTCAGATCTTTTATTGTCTCCAATATATCCCAGTTAGCTTAGAAGCCTATCTCTCTGCTTGGTTCCAAGAGCTCCCTCCGAATGTCTCCAAATCCAAAGTTTTGTCCTTCAGTCCTTCAGCCAGCCAAGTGGAAAATGGGATGGATCTCTCTTGCCTCTGAGAGAAGGCTTCTAGCTCTCAATCTCCAATATAGCCCAGTTAGCTTTTCTCAGAGGCCTCTTTCACTCCTTGGTTCTAAGAGCTCTTGAAGCTTTGTCCTTTGCTTCTGTCTCTGCTTTCTCCAGCCTCCAGAGCCAGCACCAAGTTGAATCTGTCTTGCCTCTGAGAGAGAGCTTCTGGCTCTCAATCTCCCAGAGTGGTCCTCTCTGATCCCAGTTCCAAAGTAAAACTCCTCACCCAGAGAGAGCTTCTGGCTGAACTCACTTGATGCTCCCCTCTCAATCTAAATTCAGCTGAACTCTGTCCAAGAGCCTCTGTCTATTTCTTATATATGAGAAAGAGGAATTGTGGGATATGAGAGAGAGGGATTATGGGTTTCTTCCCAGAGTGCTCTCTGGCCCTAAGAGCTTCAAGGGAGGTGTGAATTCACAAAGTTACACAGTTAACTTTGTGAATCTCCCATACTTGTGAATTCCAATGAGTAAAGGTGTAAACCCAAGCATTGTATCAATTACATTGAGTTAACACTAGGATTCCAATAGTAGGGATTCATTCAGCTTATACAAAAGCTGACTGAAATTTTCCAAATTATATGGCAAGAAGAGATTATATCCCAGAAGTTCAAGGATGTCTCTGTTCATCTCTAAGGTTTGACATGAAAATTAAATAAAATAAGAAATTTAAAGAATTTTGCAAACCTTACAATGCTATATAAAATGTTGTCCTATCAAGAAAAGTTCTAATTGAAGGTAGTGACATAGAAAGAGTTCTTTCAGGAGTATCAAATCAGTTATTCTTTGGCAAAACATAATTGTAAGTGAAGAAAAAATACATTTCAAAATCACCTTATGTTTGCTTGGGGAAGAGCGTGCAACCCTTTTTGATGGAAGAGTCGATTTAATTGAGAAATGTTTTCCCCTCTCAATATTAAATAAAAGTGAGATTAGTACTAATGTTTATAGATTCAAAAAAGAATAAGAGCTAAGTGTTTCAAAGATAAGAATCCAAAGTCCCTTCCATTATCAGAACATAAGTTTTGGGAAGCTGTTGCTATGAATTTAATTTACAAATGGAAATTTCAATTATTCAACTTAAAGTCTAAGGAATCTAAAGCCATTATTTCCACATTCCCCCTGCTTCTCAGATCTCAAACAAAATTAGAAAATAAATTAAGAAGAAAATGCAATACCCGCAAGGAAAACAAATTTCACACAAGTTTGTCAGGAGGCATTTCATTTTGCTTCTTTTGTGAGTGTGTGTACCTAAAACAAATGCCGTTGGTAATCACACAATTAAATTAGTCAACACTTCTGTTTCCTTGATTCATTAGCTTAATGACTTTTTGCACCCTTTGCAGAAAACATAGAATTAATAAGATTTTGTGTTACAAAAAGCTTTCTTGTAATTTATTTGCCAGTTCATTAAATAGAAATATTTTTTAAAAAATATTTACAATCACCAATTCATAGCTAGAGATCCAGTTCAGATTTGAATTTAGGGGAAAGACATATCTTTTTGGTAAATTTTCCTATTTGGGTTATTATTACCAACAAAAATATTCATTGGAATATTTCCAAATTATTCATGGGAGGCATGTTAAAAACGTTGATTTGAAAAGCATTTAGATTCAAGGGAAAGAGTTTGATGAAGGGAAGATGTTTTTCCTTGAAGTCATTTGAAGGTAATGGTTAATGTGTGTAGTCTGTAACAAGTTGTGTATTAAGCATTTTTACATCAATTAATAATTTCCAAAGTTATCCTGAAATTAAAATATTTCCTACTAAAATTATCAGTCTGCACAATCCATACAGAATAAGTTTCTACTAAGCAGATATATCACAGATTTGGACTTAACTACCATATAATACAAACCATATCTGTGGAGAAATCTATAGTACAATCCCACAAGATTTTACCTAATCTTTACTAGAAGTGGGGAAAGGAAGACAGATTCAAGTAATTCTTACCTGGCATATATTAGTCAATATATTTTGTAAACCATTTTTCTGACATCAAGTCTGAATTATTCCCTTTGAATATTCCACTATTCATCCTGGTTCTGCTCAATGAAAGCAAACAAAATATGGCTAGCTTCTCATCCACAAATATAGCATCCCTTTGCCCACTTCTACCTTCAGTCTTTTTTTTTTTTGTATCATAAATATCTATAATTCCTTTGACTTTTTCTCATATCGCCCATGTCCATCTCTGGACACTCTTCAGTTTATCAATGTCCTTCCTAATATTTTGGTCAATAGTACTTCATTCCAGAGTATGACCAGTTTGTTCTGTCTGCTTCCAGTTCACGTGAAAGAAGCTGGGGAACCTGTTTTCCCAAATACATGGTGGGATATAGTAGGATGGCCCTATTTCCTGCTTGGTCACATGAGGAACATTAGTGAAATAATACAAATCCATTAACCATATTGAGAAGAGAAGGATTGTTGATTGGATGATGGATCAAAACTTTGTTACATTCAAAAATGTCCAAAGTGAGATTTTTGGTTCTTTTAGTTTCCTGATTTTACTTACATTTGAGGAAAGAGATATGATCAACTTCAGGAAGGGCATAAGCTCCTAACTTCCCTTTTGAGGGAGTATTTGACCTGAAGGGAGTATGTCTATGAGCTTGTGGTTTTTGAAAAATTAGAAGACCTAGAGTCAGAAATGCAGGAAACAATATTCTCTGCCTAGATTTGCCAGAGGTCAGTTGGTGAGAAGCAAAGTACTGATTGACTCTTTTGTGTCAGCGGAGATTTAAAGCCAACCAAGAAGGAATTAGAGCAATTCCTACACCAATTACACTGAATTTTGAAATAAATTTAGTGGGATGCATACTATTAAATTAATTGTTTACGTTTGGGTCCACTCGTCTCAGAGAGTATAGCAAATTGAGTATATCCATATGTAAAGGGAAAGATTCTGTAACATTTGCTTTTCTCTATCTTTAGATTTTTTATACCTTTCTAAAAAGCTAATTGAGATTGTTTAGTTAAATGACATGGGTCCTAATCACTGAGAGTTAACATTAAGAAGCATACACTAAAATGGGAGCTAGAAATGATAGCATTAAAGACACCTTAGTGTTGCTTTTAGAACCTCAAGGGGGTGAGGTAACTAGACCTTCTTGGCAACATGAGTTCATATTGTCATTGCCTGAAAACAGGGGACCCATAATTGAAATTAAGACATCTAAAAATTATTGGGATAGTTGCAAACAGACTATTATCACTTTCTTAGCCTCTGAAACTTAATGTCACATTAACTTCCTTGGCTGCCTTTGTCACCCCATTAGCTCATATTATATTTATCATTCTCTAAAATTACAAGGTTTTTTTTTTAAATTTCAGGCAAAAAAAATACTATTTAACCAAATCAACCTCTATCTTGGACTTACAATGTTGATTTGTTGAACCAAATATACAATTTTAAATTTAATCCCTATTCAATTTCATATTATTAGATTCAATCTTTTCTCACATTGCCCTGGGGATGCTAAAATAGGAACAGTAACAGGAGACTCTACAATTTTTATCCTCTTCCTTGAATTTATTACCTTAATTTCTAGGCCAGTGGATAGTATGATCATAATCATTAGCATCTGAGTACCAGATAGAGTTATAAACAATGTTTATTTCATTTTCCCCTTTTTATTTATATTTAACACACATTTCATTTCATTTGATAATATTTACACTAGTTTTAAATGATATTCATCATCCTAAAAGATCAAACTTTAGTGAGAAAAAAGTTTCTAATGAAAAAAGTATTTGTGAATCTTCTGAACTCATTAGACCAATGTGATAATTAACTGTTAGAGTTATGAAGGATATTTGCTGAAAAGTAAAGTGAAAGATGTGAACACTGACTACTTCAATATCTTCTTTGTATGCATGTTCTTTCTCCCGTGTCCATTTTAATATATTTTTTTATCTTCATGGTTTGAATTGTTGTGGCAGAGAAAGACAGAGATACAGGGGGAAAGGCAGACAGAGACAGTGACAGAGAGAGAGAGAGAACAAATATAGAGACATAGAGAAACAGAGACACAAACAGAGAGAGATAAAGAAAGGCAGAGGCAGAAAGATAAAGACAGAGACAGGGAAACAAAGATAGTAAGACAGAGGGGGGGGAGAGAGAGAGAGAGAGAGAGAGAGAGAGAGAGAGAGAGAGAGAGAGAGAGAGAGAGAGAGAGAGAGAGGCAGAAAGACACAGAAAAACAGATAAACAGTCAAATAGGACAGATAGAGAAAGAGACACAGAGAAAGAGAAAGACAGAAGGGAGAGAAAGACAGGCAGAAAGAAAGAGGCAGAGATAAAGAAAATTCAAGAAATACAGAGAGAAAGACAGAGACATAAGACAGAGACAAAGAGAGACAAACACAGAGACACAGAGAGACAAGGGGAAAGATAGAGAGACAGACAGACATTCAGAGACAGAGAGACTAAGACAGAGACAGAAGCACAGAAATAGAGACAAAGATCAGCCATCTGGTTGTCATCTTGTAGTATATAATTTTATGCACTTTGCAAGGGTGATATTCAGACTTCTGGCATAGTTCATTTTCAACTTCTTTTCAATCATATAGACCCTTTAAAGCATATTGTCTCTAGGTGTAGGTTTTAAGAATTCAACTTCATGGCAGTATTACTCTTAAATATATGCTCAAAGAAGTCAAAAGCTTAGAGAAAGTTGGATAGATAAGTAGATTAGACAGATAGGTAGGTAGGTAGATAGTAGATGAATAGGTGGATAGATGGATATAAATATGGAGATTTAACTGTCTCTCCCTTCATCTCTATCCATATCTTTATGTATATCTATAATTAACTATACACATGTTTACACATAACAAATAGTATATACACTGCACACATGTATACATGTGCATGTGGTAATATAGTCATGTGTGTGTCATATGTGTATGTGTGCATTACGTGCTTGTGCATGCATATATGTGTACTGTTAAAGTTTGGGAATAACAAAATAAAATGTCATATAAATATAATAAAATACTTTTGAACTGTAAGAAATCTGTTGGTGAAAATAAATCATACTGGCCAGAATCAAGGCTCTTTGATTCTACATACACCCCAGAATCATGGGTGTATATAGAAGGACCAATGTTCAAGAAAGAAAGAAAGAATGGGAGATGATGTAAGCGGTTTGAGAATAAAAAGAATGGGAGAATATAGAATTTGCATCAAATAATCTCACTTTTAAATTTCCTAACGTGATAGGTCAGATTTAAACGTCAGAACTTCCAGAATCATAGAATTTCAGGCTGAATAAAAACCACAACCCACCAGACCAACCCACCAAAATAATTTACTTCCATATATATGACAAATGGTCATCCATTCTCTTTAGACTTCCAATGAGAAAGAATTCATTTCTTGAGGCAGTCTATTCAATTTTCATACAGAAACAATATTTAGGATGTAATCTCTCTCCACCTAATCAATCCTAAATTATGCTCTTTTAAAATTTCAAACATTGTTCAAACAAAAGAAAATAATTTCATCCCTTGTCTACCTCAAAAATCTTTAAAACACTTTATATTCTTCCAACATTGTAAATTTTTCTACACAAATTAAATATCCACAGCCTCTTTAACTGATATCATAGATTTGAAACTCTTCATTATCCTGATTGCCTTCCTCTTAACATCCCCCAGATTAGCAATACTTTTCCCAAAATTAGGTGCCTAGCACACAAATTATAAACAAATATTAATTAGCAAAAATATTAAACATGTCCTTTGTAAACCTTAGGTTATAGTTCAAATAAGCTTATAAACAAAAAGATATATATTGAAATAAAGATTTCATAATGATATCATGAAAAAGTAAATCAAAGACTGAATCATGGAAACAAGAACTATGCTAAGGACAACAATAAAACTGTTGGCATATAATTAAAACCTATTGAGAAATGGAAATATATTCACATATACTATATGTACCTATAGATATAGTATGTGTATACATATATATTTTTATGTATATATAAGTACACATATACACAAATATATATTCACACATAAATATATTTATACATGGTTGTTTCTATGTAAATTTATATGTTTTTATGTTCATATATTGAAATCAAAAGTAATCAACATCTTAAAAAACAAGAAAAATAAATCCTAATCAAATTTATTAAGAAGAAAATCATTTTTAAAAATGAATATTGTGAAATTTAAAAAAAAATATGTATTCCTAGATTATACTTTATGCACTTATATACTAGGAAAACTGAGAATTTCAATGAAAGATGATTTTTCATTCCACTTAACATATCACCAAATAAAAACTTGAAATAACACAATTTTAGAAAAGGGAATTAATGTATTTGCAAAAGAACTAACAAAGTCGCTACACTGGCCATGCCCACAAATACACATATACATATACACATATATACACACTTACCCATAAACATATATATACATATAATATATAACATATATTCATATATTTAAATATCTATATAATATTTAAACTTCATCACCTCTCTAGTTAAATGTCAGAGGCATTTTTTTTCCTTCAGTTTTGGGAACTTAGGCATCATTTCATTGATCAAAGTTAGTTCTAGACTCTCAAAGTTATTATTCCTCTACAATATTAATGATAACATATAGTTTGCTTCAAGTTTTACTTACTTTCATCACATAGTAGAAGTTTTCCCAGGTTCCTCTGAAACTTTTCTCATTTCTTTTGGTACAACATATTATCCCCTTTGTTTAACCTTTCCATTTATATGCCACAATTTATCTATTCATTTGTTGGAAAGCAACTTTGTATTTTTCCTATTTGGAGCTACTATGAAAAGGGCTGTCATAAATATTTTTGTAGTTACATAATAATTCCCTCTGATCTCTTTGTAGAATAGTAATGGTAAAGTTGTAGAATAACAGTGGCCTAGTTGAGTAAAACATACACAGGTTAGTAACAAATTGATTTCCAGAAGGGCTAGACAAATCCCTCGCCCTATCAACTATTAAGTAGTATGTCTATTTTCCTGAAGCCCCTCTAACATTTATTTAATTTTCTGTATTTAATTCTTCTAGCCTTATAGGTGTAAGATAAAATATCAAACTTTGTTTAATTTGCATTTCTCTAATTATTGGTGATATAGAGCATTCTTTAATTTGGTTGTTGATAACTTGAATTTTTTTTTCTGTGAAAACTTTCTGTCCATATACCTAATGGAAAATGTCATTTGACTTATAAATTCAAAGTAATTATTTTATTTCAGTTCTAATCTTGTAGGATATATTTAGAAGTGCTGAATCGTCAGGTGGGGGGGGGCAATTTTGATGAAGTGTCTACTACCCAAAATGGTAGACGACACTGGGCTCAGTGTCGTCTACTTTGCTAAGATCTGCAACTCACTGTAGGGATGATAGCCAGGGCCTCCAGGTACCTGCATTGCCTAAAATATCTTTGTGTTTTCCTAGATGATCTTTGAGAATTTCTGTGGAATTAAAAAAAAAAAAATAGTCACCTCTCAGTCAGTTTCTCTGAACTCACGCTGGCCTCTGGTGGACAGATGTCCAAAGCTTTAGTGGGCCTATAACTGATTCCACTTAGTAGGAACTTTCCAGGGGAACAGATTTCAAGATTTCAATCATCTTCCATGATGGAATTCAATAACCGAAGAAGGCTTGCTTAGTCTATTAAGGAAAAAGAATGGCTAAATATTGTAGAATTTCTTTAAAATCATAACTGACTTGAAAGATTAAGAGAAAGACCTTTTTTTTTCTTTATTATCTTTTCCCTAGCAAACATTTTTCAGCTTCAATCTATTCATTATTGCTCTTCCAGGGACCAAGGAATGTAGCCTCATGATCTGTATAAATGATCTTCTGTTTTCTGTGGCCACACGAACCATGGATAAATGTTATGAGTTCAAATGTTGGAGTTCTTGTTCTTCTCAAAGCACAGGGCTTAGAGGCTTAGAGCCCTTCGGATGTCTCCAAATCCAAAGGTTCTGTCCTTCAGCCTCTGCCTCTGCTTTCTTCAGCCTCCAACCAACACAGAGATGGAATGTCTATCTTGACTCCTTCTGGGGAGCCCAGCTACCAACTACAGTGGTGTGAGATGAAGATGAATCTGGTTGTCCACTGAACTCTCCACTCGTAGCTTTATCCTCTGAAAACCCTTCGTCTGCTACCGGAGTCGCTCCTCTCGAGTCCAGCCGAACTTTCTTCTGCGACCAGCCAGCCAAGAGGAAATAATGTATTCTGCCATAGATCCCTCATAGCTGGCCTTTTATCTGACTCTTCTCAGAGAATGGGATTATGGGTCTTCTCCCATAGTGCTCTCTGGCCCAACGAGCTTTAAGGGAGGTGTGGACTCCCTTGAAGTTAGAAAGTGTACTATGTGAAGCTACCATACTTGTGGACTCCAATGAGTAAAGGCATGAACACAAGCCTTGTATTAATTAGTTCTACTTAATACCTTGTTTCAGGTTCTGCCCAAAACATCTTCTTGTAAGATTAGATCAACTCTAATTAGTTAGCAGTTAGTAAGGATTCCAACACACTATCTTGGAAAAAAATAATTTTCTTTTCCATATTTTTCTCTCTCTTTTCAAGATAGTGTGGGACTAAACATTTATTTTGTTTATGTCTATGATCTTTTCCAGATCTTAATCTTTGATATCATATTATTCAGTTGGAAGAGATGCAATAGACTTAATTTTGGTTTTTTTTTGTTTTTTTAGAACCAAAAGATAAAAGTCTCAGTGAGCTAAATATCAGTCCATCAAAGGAAAAATAAATGTTTTGTCCTGAACTATCTTGAAAAAAATAATGTTCTTTTCCATATTTCTCTCCCTCTTTTCAAGAAAAAAAATAATTTTCTTTTCCATATTTCTCTCTCTTTTCGAGATAGTGAGGGACAAAACAATTATTTTGTATATGTCAATGATCTCTTCCAGATCTTAATCTTTGATATCATATTATTCAGTTGGAAGAGATGCAAGAGATTTAATTTTTTTTTTTTTTAGAACCAGAAGATAAAAGTCTCAGTGAGCTAAATATCAGGCCATCAAAGGAAAAATAATTGTTTTGTCCCCCACTATCTTGAAAAAAATGATTTTCTTTTCCATATTTCTCTCTTTTCAAGATAGTGGGGGACAAAACAATTACTTTGTTTATGTCTATGATCTCTTCCAGTTCTTAATCTTTGATATCATATTATTCAGTTGGAAGAGTTGCAAGAGACTTAATTGTGTTTTTAGAAGCAGAAGATATAAGTCTTAGTGAGCTAAATATCAGGCCATCAAAGGAAAAATAATTGTTTTGTCCTGAAATATCTTGAAAAAAATAATTTTCTTTTCCATATTTCTCTCCCTCTTTTCAAGAAAAAAAATATTTTTTCCATATTTCTCTCTCTCTTCAAGATAGTGAGGGACAAAACAATTATTTTGTTTATGTGTATGATCTCTTCCAGATCTTAATCTTTGATACCATGTTATTCAGTTGGAAGAGATGCAAGAGATTTAATTTTTTTTTTAGAACCAGAAGATAAAAGTCTCACTGAGCTAAATATCAGGCCATCAAAGATAAAATAATTGTTTTGTCCCCCTATTTTGAAAAAAATATTTTTCTTTTCCACATTTCTCTCTCTCTTTTCAAGATAGTGGGGGACATAACAATTATTTTGTTTAAGTATATGATCTCTTCCAGATCGTAATCTATGATATCATATTATTCAGTTTGAAGAAATGCAATAGACTTTTTTTTTTTTTAGAACCAGAAGATAAAAGTCTCAGTGAGCTAAATATCAGGCCATCAAAGGAAAAATAATTTTCTCCCCCACTATCTTGAAAAAATAATTTTCTTTTCCATATTTTTCTCTCTCTTTTCAAGATAGTGGGGGACAAAACAATTATTTTGTTTATATCTATGATCTCTCCCAGATCTTAATCTTTGATATCATATTATTCAGTTGGAAGAGACGCAAGAGACTTATTTTTTTTTCTTTAGAACCAGAAGATAAAAGTCTCAATGAGCTAAATATCAGGCCATCAAAGGAAAAATAATTGTTTTGTCCCCAATTATCTTGAAAAAAATAATTCTCTTTTCCATATTTCTCTCTCTCTTTTCAAGATAGTGGGGCACATAACAATTATTTTGTTTAAGTCTATGATCTCTTCCAGAACCAGAAGATAAAAGTCTCAGTGAGCTAAATATCAGGCCATCAAAGGAAAAATAATTGTTTTGTCCCCCACTATCTTGAAAAAAATAATTTTCTTTTCCATATTTCTCTCTCTTTTCAAGATAGTGGGGGAGAAAACAATTATTTTGTTTATGTCTATGATCTCTTCCAGATCTTAATCTTTGATATATTTTTCAGTTGGAAGAGAATCAATAGATCTATTTTTTTTTAGAACCAGAAGATAAAAGTCTCAGTGAGCTAAATATCAGGCCATCAAAGATAAAATAATTGTTTTGTCCCCCTATTTTGAAAAAAATATTTTTCTTTTCCACATTTCTCTCTCTCTTTTCAAGATAGTGGGGGACATAACAATTATTTTGTTTAAGTATATGATCTCTTCCAGATCTTAATCTTTGATATCATATTATTCAGTTTGAAGAAATGCAATAGACTTTTTTTTTTTAGAACCAGAAGATAAAAGTCTCAGTGAGCTAAATATCAGGCCATAAAAGGAAAAAAATAATTGTTTTCTCCCCCACTATCTTGAAAAAAATAATTTTCTTTTCCATATTTCTCTCTCTCTTTTCAAGATAGTGAGGGACAAAACAATTATTTTGTTTATGTGTATGATCTCTTCCAGATCTTAATCTTTGATATCATATTATTCAGTTGGAAGAGATGCAAGAGATTTAATTATTTTTTAGAACCAGAAGATAAAAGTCTCACTGAGCTAAATATCAGGCCATCAAAGATAAAATAATTGTTTTGTCCCCCTATTTTGAAAAAAATATTTTTCTTTTCCACATTTCTCTCTCTCTTTTCAAGATAGTGGGGGACATAACAATTATTTTGTTTAAGTCTATGATCTCTTCCAGAACCAGAAGATAAAAGTCTCAGTGAGCTAAATATC
The DNA here is from genome assembly GCF_016432865.1 of Antechinus flavipes. Taxonomy (NCBI): domain Eukaryota; kingdom Metazoa; phylum Chordata; class Mammalia; order Dasyuromorphia; family Dasyuridae; genus Antechinus; species Antechinus flavipes. The sequence goes on along the minus strand of NC_067399.1, from coordinate 12,182,411 downwards.
AGGCCATCAAAGGAAAAATAATTGTTTTGTCCCCCACTATCTTGAAAAAAATAATTTTCTTTTCCATATTTCTCTCTCTTTTCAAGATAGTGGGGGAGAAAACAATTATTTTGTTTATGTCTATGATCTCTTCCAGATCTTAATCTTTGATATATTTTTCAGTTGGAAGAGAATCAATAGATTTATTTTTTTTTAGAACCAGAAGATAAAAGTCTCAGTGAGCTAAATATCAGGCCATCAAAGATAAAATAATTGTTTTGTCCCCCTATTTTGAAAAAAATATTTTTCTTTTCCACATTTCTCTCTCTCTTTTCAAGATAGTGGGGGACATAACAATTATTTTGTTTAAGTCTATGATCTCTTCCAGAACCAGAAGATAAAAGTCTCAGTGAGCTAAATATCAGGCCATCAAAGGAAAAATAATTGTTTTGTCCCCCACTATCTTGAAAAGAGAGAGAAATATGGAAAAGAAAATTATTTTTTTCAAGATAGTGGGGGAGAAAACAATTATTTTGTTTATGTCTATGATCTCTTCCAGATCTTAATCTTTGATATATTTTTCAGTTGGAAGAGAATCAATAGATTTATTTTTTTTTAGAACCAGAAGATAAAAGTCTCAGTGAGCTAAATATCAGGCCATCAAAGATAAAATAATTGTTTTGTCCCCCTATTTTGAAAAAAATATTTTTCTTTTCCACATTTCTCTCTCTCTTTTCAAGATAGTGGGGGACATAACAATTATTTTGTTTAAGTATATGATCTCTTCCAGATCTTAATCTTTGATATCATATTATTCAGTTTGAAGAAATGCAATAGACTTTTTTTTTTAGAACCAGAAGATAAAAGTCTCAGTGAGCTAAATATCAGGCCATCAAAGGAAAAATAATTGTTTTCTCCCCCACTATCTTGAAAAAAATAATTTTCTTTTCCATATTTTTCTCTCTCTTTTCAAGATAGTGGGGGACAAAACAATTATTTTGTTTATATCTATGATCTCTCCCAGATCTTAATCTTTGATATCATATTATTCAGTTGGAAGAGTTGCAAGAGACATAATTCTTATTTTAGAACCAGAAGATAAAAGTCTCAGTGAGCTAAATATCAGGCCATCAAAGGAAAAATTATTGTTTTGTCCCCAACTATCTTGAAAAAAATAATTTTCTTTTCCATATTTCTCTCTCTCTTTTCAAGAAAAAAAATTAATTTTCTTTTCTATATTTATCTTTCTCTTTTCAAGATAGTGGGGGACATAACAATTATTTTGTTTAAGTCTATGATCTCTTCCAGAACCAGAAGATAAAAGTCTCAGTGAGCTAAATATCAGGCCATCAAAGGAAAAATAATTGTTTTGTCCCCCACTATCTTATAAAAAATAATTTTCTTTTCCATATTTCTCTCTCTTTTCAAGATAGTGGGGGAGAAAACAATGATTTTCTTTATGTCTATGATCTCTTCCAGATCTTAATCTTTGATATATTTTTCAGTTGGAAGAGAATCAATAGATTTATTTTTTTTTTTTAGAACCAGAAGATAAAAGTCTCAGTGAGCTAAATATCAGGCCATCAAAGATAAAATAATTATTTTGTCCCCCACTATCTTGAAAAAAATAATTTTCTTTTCCATATTTTTCTCTCTCTTTTCAAGATAGTGGGGGACAAAACAATTATTTTGTTTATGTCTACGATCTCTTCCAGATCTTAATTTTTGATATCATATTTTTCAGTTGGAAGAGATGCAAGAGACTTAATTTTTTTAAAAAACCAGAAGATAAAATCTCAGTGAGCTAAATATCAGGCCATCAAAGGAAAAATAATTGTTTTGTCCCCCACTATCTTGAAAAAAATAAGTTTCTTTTCAATATTTCTCTCTCTCTTTTCAAGAAAAAAAAGAATTTTCTTTTCCACATGTCTCTCTCTCTCTTTTCAAGATAGTGGGGGAAAAAACAATTATTTTGTTTATGTCTATGATCTCTTCCAGATCTTAATCTTTGATATCATATTATTCAGTTGGAAGAGATGCAAGAGACTTAATTTTTTTCTTTTTTTAAAACCAGAAGATCAAAGTCTCAGTGAGCTATTTATCAGGCCATCAAAGGAAAAATAATTGTTTTGTCCCCCACTATCTTGAAAAAAATGATTTTCTTTTCCATATTTCTCTCTTTTCAAGATAGTGGGGGACAAAACAATTACTTTGTTTATATCTATGATCTCTTCCAGTTCTTAATCTTTGATATCATATTATTCAGTTGGAAGAGTTGCAACAGACTTAATTGTGTTTTTAGAACCAGAAGATAAAAGTCTTAGTGAGCTAAATATCAGGCCATCAAAGGAAAAATAATTGTTTTGTCCTGAACTATCTTGAAAAAAATAATTTTCTTTTCCATATTTCTCTCCCTCTTTTCAAGAAAAATATATTTTTTTCCATATTTCTCTCTCTCTTTTCAAGATAGTGAGGGACAAAACAATTATTTTGTTTATGTGTATGATCTCTTCCAGATCTTAATCTTTGATATCATATTATTCAGTTGGAAGAGATGCAAGAGATTTAATTATTTTTTAGAACCAGAAGATAAAAGTCTCACTGAGCTAAATATCAGGCCATCAAAGATAAAATAATTGTTTTGTCCCCCTATTTTGAAAAAAATATTTTTCTTTGCCACATTTCTCTCTCTCTTTTCAAGATAGTGGGGGACATAACAATTATTTTGTTTAAGTCTATGATCTCTTCCAGAACCAGAAGATAAAAGTCTCAGTGAGCTAAATATCAGGCCATCAAAGGAAAAATAATTGTTTTGTCCCCCACTATCTTGAAAAAAATAATTTTCTTTTCCATATTTCTCTCTCTTTTCAAGATAGTGGGGGAGAAAACAATTATTTTGTTTATGTCTATGATCTCTTCCAGATCTTAATCTTTGATATATTTTTCAGTTGGAAGAGAATCAATAGATTTATTTTTTTTTAGAACCAGAAGATAAAAGTCTCAGTGAGCTAAATATCAGGCCATCAAAGATAAAATAATTGTTTTGTCCCCCTATTTTGAAAAAAATATTTTTCTTTTCCACATTTCTCTCTCTTTTCAAGATAGTGGGGGACATAACAATTATTTTGTTTAAGTCTATGATCTCTTCCAGAACCAGAAGATAAAAGTCTCAGTGAGCTAAATATCAGGCCATCAAAGGAAAAATAATTGTTTTGTCCCCCACTATCTTGAAAAGAGAGAGAAATATGGAAAAGAAAATTATTTTTTTCAAGATAGTGGGGGAGAAAACAATTATTTTGTTTATGTCTATGATCTCTTCCAGATCTTAATCTTTGATATATTTTTCAGTTGGAAGAGAATCAATAGATTTATTTTTTTTTAGAACCAGAAGATAAAAGTCTCAGTGAGCTAAATATCAGGCCATCAAAGATAAAATAATTGTTTTGTCCCCCTATTTTGAAAAAAATATTTTTCTTTTCCACATTTCTCTCTCTCTTTTCAAGATAGTGGGGGACATAACAATTATTTTGTTTAAGTATATGATCTCTTCCAGATCTTAATCTTTGATATCATATTATTCAGTTTGAAGAAATGCAATAGACTTTTTTTTTTTAGAACCAGAAGATAAAAGTCTCAGTGAGCTAAATATCAGGCCATCAAAGGAAAAATAATTGTTTTCTCCCCCACTATCTTGAAAAAAATAATTTTCTTTTCCATATTTTTCTCTCTCTTTTCAAGATAGTGGGGGACAAAACAATTATTTTGTTTATATCTATGATCTCTCCCAGATCTTAATCTTTGATATCATATTATTCAGTTGGAAGAGTTGCAAGAGACATAATTCTTATTTTAGAACCAGAAGATAAAAGTCTCAGTGAGCTAAATATCAGGCCATCAAAGGAAAAATTATTGTTTTGTCCCCAACTATCTTGAAAAAAATAATTTTCTTTTCCATATTTCTCTCTCTCTTTTCAAGAAAAAAAATTAATTTTCTTTTCTATATTTATCTTTCTCTTTTCAAGATAGTGGGGGACATAACAATTATTTTGTTTAAGTCTATGATCTCTTCCAGAACCAGAAGATAAAAGTCTCAGTGAGCTAAATATCAGGCCATCAAAGGAAAAATAATTGTTTTGTCCCCCACTATCTTATAAAAAATAATTTTCTTTTCCATATTTCTCTCTCTTTTCAAGATAGTGGGGGAGAAAACAATGATTTTCTTTATGTCTATGATCTCTTCCAGATCTTAATCTTTGATATATTTTTCAGTTGGAAGAGAATCAATAGATTTATTTTTTTTTTTAGAACCAGAAGATAAAAGTCTCAGTGAGCTAAATATCAGGCCATCAAAGATAAAATAATTATTTTGTCCCCCACTATCTTGAAAAAAATAATTTTCTTTTCCATATTTTTCTCTCTCTTTTCAAGATAGTGGGGGACAAAACAATTATTTTGTTTATGTCTACGATCTCTTCCAGATCTTAATTTTTGATATCATATTTTTCAGTTGGAAGAGATGCAAGAGACTTAATTTTTTTAAAAAACCAGAAGATAAAATCTCAGTGAGCTAAATATCAGGCCATCAAAGGAAAAATAATTGTTTTGTCCCCCACTATCTTGAAAAAAATAAGTTTCTTTTCAATATTTCTCTCTCTCTTTTCAAGAAAAAAAAGAATTTTCTTTTCCACATGTCTCTCTCTCTCTTTTCAAGATAGTGGGGGAAAAAACAATTATTTTGTTTATGTCTATGATCTCTTCCAGATCTTAATCTTTGATATCATATTATTCAGTTGGAAGAGATGCAAGAGACTTAATTTTTTTCTTTTTTTAAAACCAGAAGATCAAAGTCTCAGTGAGCTATTTATCAGGCCATCAAAGGAAAAATAATTGTTTTGTCCCCCACTATCTTGAAAAAAATGATTTTCTTTTCCATATTTCTCTCTTTTCAAGATAGTGGGGGACAAAACAATTACTTTGTTTATATCTATGATCTCTTCCAGTTCTTAATCTTTGATATCATATTATTCAGTTGGAAGAGTTGCAACAGACTTAATTGTGTTTTTAGAACCAGAAGATAAAAGTCTTAGTGAGCTAAATATCAGGCCATCAAAGGAAAAATAATTGTTTTGTCCTGAACTATCTTGAAAAAAATAATTTTCTTTTCCATATTTCTCTCCCTCTTTTCAAGAAAAATATATTTTTTTCCATATTTCTCTCTCTCTTTTCAAGATAGTGAGGGACAAAACAATTATTTTGTTTATGTGTATGATCTCTTCCAGATCTTAATCTTTGATATCATATTATTCAGTTGGAAGAGATGCAAGAGATTTAATTATTTTTTAGAACCAGAAGATAAAAGTCTCACTGAGCTAAATATCAGGCCATCAAAGATAAAATAATTGTTTTGTCCCCCTATTTTGAAAAAAAATATTTTTCTTTGCCACATTTCTCTCTCTCTTTTCAAGATAGTGGGGGACATAACAATTATTTTGTTTAAGTCTATGATCTCTTCCAGAACCAGAAGATAAAAGTCTCAGTGAGCTAAATATCAGGCCATCAAAGGAAAAATAATTGTTTTGTCCCCCACTATCTTGAAAAAAATAATTTTCTTTTCCATATTTCTCTCTCTTTTCAAGATAGTGGGGGAGAAAACAATTATTTTGTTTATGTCTATGATCTCTTCCAGATCTTAATCTTTGATATATTTTTCAGTTGGAAGAGAATCAATAGATTTATTTTTTTTTAGAACCAGAAGATAAAAGTCTCAGTGAGCTAAATATCAGGCCATCAAAGATAAAATAATTGTTTTGTCCCCCTATTTTGAAAAAAAATATTTTTCTTTTCCACATTTCTCTCTCTCTTTTCAAGATAGTGGGGGACATAACAATTATTTTGTTTAAGTATATGATCTCTTCCAGATCTTAATCTTTGATATCATATTATTCAGTTTGAAGAAATGCAATAGACTTTTTTTTTTTTAGAACCAGAAGATAAAAGTCTCAGTGAGCTAAATATCAGACCATCAAAGGAAAAATAATTGTTTTCTCCCCCACTATCTTGAAAAAAAAATTTTTTTTTCCATATTTTTCTCTCTCTTTTCAAGATAGTGGGGGACAAAACAATTATTTTGTTTATATCTATGATCTCTCCCAGATCTTAATCTTTGATATCATATTATTCAGTTGGAAGAGTTGCAAGAGACATAATTCTTATTTTAGAACCAGAAGATAAAAGTCTCAGTGAGCTAAATATCAGGCCATCAAAGGAAAAATTATTGTTTTGTCCCCAACTATCTTGAAAAAAATAATTTTCTTTTCCATATTTCTCTCTCTCTTTTCAAGAAAAAAAATTAATTTTCTTTTCTATATTTATCTTTCTCTTTTCAAGATAGTGGGAGACATAACAATTATTTTGTTTAAGTCTATGATCTCTTCCAGAACCAGAAGATAAAAGTCTCAGTGAGCTAAATATCAGGCCATCAAAGGAAAAATAATTGTTTTGTCCCCCACTATCTTGAAAAAAATAATTTTCTTTTCCATATTTCTCTCTCTTTTCAAGATAGTGGGGGAGAAAACAATTATTTTGTTTATGTCTACGATCTCTTCCAGATCTTAATCTTTGATATCATATTTTTCAGTTGGAAGAGAATCAATAGATTTATTTTTTTTTTAGAACCAGAAGATAAAAGTCTCAGTGAGCTAAATATCAGGCCATCAAAGATAAAATAATTATTTTGTCCCCCACTATCTTGAAAAAAATAATTTTCTTTTCCATATTTTTCTCTCTCTTTTCAAGATAGTGGGGGACAAAACAATTATTTTGTTTATGTCTACGATCTCTTCCAGATCTTAATTTTTGATATCATATTATTCAGTTGGAAGAGATGCAAGAGACTTAATTTTTTTAAAAAACCAGAAGATAAAAGTCAGTGAGCTAAATATCAGGCCATTAAAGGAAAAATAATTGTTTTTCCCCCAATATCTTGAAAAAAAATAATTTTCTTTTCCATATTTCTCTCTCTCTTTTCAAGAAAAAAATTTTTTCTTTTCCATATTTCTTTCTTTTCAAGATAGTGGGGGACATAACAATTATTTTGTTTAAGCCTATGATCTCTTCCAGAACCAGAAGATAAAAGTCTCAGTGAGCTAAATATCAGGCCATCAAAGGAAAAATAATTGTTTTGTCCCCCACTATCTTGAAAAAAATAATTTTCTTTTCCATATTTCTCTCTCTCTTTTCAAGAAAAAAAATAATTTTCTTTTCCACATGTCTCTCTCTCTTTTCAAGATAGTGGGGGAAAAAACAATTATTTTGTTTATGTCTATGATCTCTTCCAGATCTTAATCTTTGATATCATATTATTCAGTTGGAAGAGATGCAAGAGACTTAATTTTTTTCTTTTTTTAAAACCAGAAGATCAAAGTCTCAGTGAGCTATTTATCAGGCCATCAAAGGAAAAATGATTGTTTTGTCCCCCACTATCTTGAAAAAAATGATTTTCTTTTCCATATTTCTCTCTTTTCAAGATAGTGGGGGACAAATCAATTACTTTGTTTATGTCTATGATCTCTTCCAGTTCTTAATCTTTGATATCATATTATTCAGTTGGAAGAGTTGCAAGAGACTTAATTGTGTTTTTAGAACCAGAAGATAAAAGTCTTAGTGAGCTAAATATCAGGCCATCAAAGGAAAAATAATTGTTTTGTCCTGAACTATCTTGAAAAAAATAATTTTCTTTTCCATATTTCTCTCCCTCTTTAAAGGAAAAAAAATATTTTTTTTCCATATTTCTCTCTCTCTTTTCAAGATAGTGAGGGACAAAACAATTATTTTGTTTATATCTATGATCTCTCCCAGATCTTAATCTTTGATATCATATTATTCAGTTGGAAGAGTTACAAGAGACATAATTCTTATTTTAGAACCAGAAGATAAAAGTCTCAGTGAGCTAAATATCAGGCCATCAAAGGAAAAATTATTGTTTTGTCCCCAACTATCTTGAAAAAAATAATTTTCTTTTCCATATTTCTCTCTCTCTTTTCAAGAAAAAAAATTAATTTTCTTTTCTATATTTATCTTTCTCTTTTCAAGATAGTGGGGGACATAACAATTATTTTGTTTAAGTCTATGATCTCTTCCAGAACCAGAAGATAAAAGTCTCAGTGAGCTAAATATCAGGCCATCAAAGGAAAAATAATTGTTTTGTCCCCCACTATCTTGAAAAAAATAATTTTCTTTTCCATATTTCTCTCTCTTTTCAAGATAGTGGGGGAGAAAACAATTATTTTGTTTATGTCTATGATCTCTTCCAGATCTTAATCTTTGATATCATATTTTTCAGTTGGAAGAGAATCAATAGATTTATTTTTTTTTTAGAACCAGAAGATAAAAATCTCAGTGAGCTAAATATCAGGCCATCAAAGATAAAATAATTATTTTGTCCCCCACTATCTTGAAAAAAATAATTTTCTTTTCCATATTTTTCTCTCTCTTTTCAAGATAGTGGGGGACAAAACAATTATTTTGTTTATGTCTACGATCTCTTCCAGATATTAATTTTTGATATCATATTATTCAGTTGGAAGAAATGCAAGAGACTTAATTTTTTTAAAAAACCAGAAGATAAAAGTCAGTGAGCTAAATATCAGGGCATCAAAGGAAAAATAATTGTTTTGTCCCCCACTATCTTGAAAAAAATAATTTTCTTTTCCACATGTCTCTCTCTCTTTTCAAGATAGTGGGGGAAAAAACAATTATTTTGTTTATGTCTATGATCTCTTCCAGATCTTAATCTTTCATATCATATTATTCAGTTGGAAGAGATGCAAGAGACTTAATTTTTTTCTTTTTTTAAAACCAGAAGATCAAAGTCTCAGTGAGCTATTTATCAGGCCATCAAAGGAAAAACAATTGTTTTGTCCCCCACTATCTTGAAAAAAATGATTTTCTTTTCCATATTTCTCTCTTTTCAAGATAGTGGGGGACAAAACAATTACTTTGTTTATGTCTATGATCTCTTCCAGTTCTTAATCTTTGATATCATATTATTCAGTTGGAAGAGTTGCAACAGACTTAATTGTGTTTTTAGAACCAGAAGATAAAAGTCTTAGTGAGCTAAATATCAGGCCATCAAAGGAAAATAATTGTTTTGTCCTGAACTATCTTGAAAAAAATAATTTTCTTTTCCATATTTCTCTCCCTCTTTTCAAGAAAAAAAAATATTTTTTTCCATATTTCTCTCTCTCTTTTCAAGATAGTGAGGGACAAAACAATTATTTTGTTTATGTGTATGATCTCTTCCAGATCTTAATCTTTGATATTATATTATTCAGTTGGAAGAGATGCAAGAGATTTAATTATTTTTTAGAACCAGAAGATAAAAGTCTCACTGAGCTAAATATCAGGCCATCAAAGATAAAATAATTGTTTTGTCCCCCTATTTTGAAAAAAATATTTTTTCTTTTCCACATTTCTCTCTCTCGTTTCAAGATAGTGGGGGACATAACTATTATTTTGTTTAAGTATATGATCTCTTCCAGATCTTAATCTTTGATATCCTATTATTCAGTTGGAAGAGATGCAAGAGAATTATTATTTTTTTTTTAGAACCAGAAGATAAAAGTCTCAGTGAGCTAAATATCAGGCCATAAAAGGAAAAAATAATTGTTTTGTCCCCCACTATCTTGAAAAAATAATATTCTTTTCCATATTTCACTCTCTCTAAGTCTCTTGCATCTCTTCCAACTGAAAAATATGATATCAAAGATTAAGATCTGGAGAGATCATAGACATAAACAAAATAATTGTTTTGTCCCCCACTATCTTGAAAAAAATAATTTTCTTTTCCATATTTCTCTCTCTCTAAGTCTCTTGCATCTCTTCCAACTGAATAATAGGATATCAAAAATTAAGATCTGGAAGAGATCATAGACCTCAACAAAATAATAGTGTTGTCCCCCACTATCTTGAAAAGAGAGAGAGAAATATGGAAAATAAAATTATTTTTTTCAAGATAGTGGGGGACCAAACATTTATTTTTCCTTTGATGGCCTGATATTTAGCTCACTGAGACTTTTATCTTCTGGTTTAAAAAAAATTAAATCTCTTGCATCTCTTCCAACTGAAAAATATGATATCAAAGATTAAGATCTGGAAGAGATCATAGACAAAAACAAAATAATTGTTTTGTCCCCCACTATCTTGAAAAGAAAGAAATATGGAAAAGAAAATTATTTTTTTTCTTGAAAAGAGAGAGAAATATGGAAAAGAAAATTATTTTTTTCAATATAGTGGGGGACAGCACAATTATTTTGTTTAGGTCTATGATCTCTTCCATATCTTAATCTTTGATATCATATTATTCAGTTGGAAGAGTTGCAAGAGACATAATTCTTATTTTAGAACCAGAAGATAAAAGTCTCAGTGAGCTAAATATCAGGCCATCAAAGGAAAAATAATTGTTTTGTCCCCAACTATCTTGAAAAAAATAATTTTCTTTTCCATATTTCTCTCTCTCTTTTCAAGAAAAAAAATTAATTTTCTTTTCTATATTTATCTTTCTCTTTTCAAGATAGTGGGGGACATAACAATTATTTTGTTTAATTCTATGATATCTTCCAGATCTTAATCTTTGATATCATATTATTCAGTTGGAAGAGCTGGAAGAGATTTAATTTTTTTTTAGAACCAGAAAATAAAAGTCTCAGTGAGGTAAATATCAGGCCATCAAAGGAAAAATAAATGTTTTGTCCCCCACTATTTTGAAAAAAATAATTTTCTTTTCAATATTTCTCTATTTCTTTTCAAGAAAAAAATAATTTTATTTTCCACATTTCTCTCATTGTTTTCAAGATAGTGGGGGAAAAAAAACAATTATTTTGTTTGTGTCTATGAACTCTTCCAGATCTTAATCTTTGATATCATATTATTCAGTTGGAATAGTTGCAAGAGACTTAATTGTGCTTTTAGAACCAGAAGATAAAAGTCTCAGTGAGCTAAATATAAGGCCATCAAAGGAAAAATAATTGTTTTGTCCCCAACTATCTTGAAAAAAATAATTTTCTTTTCCATATTTCTCTCTCTCTTTTCAAGAAAAAAAAATAATTTTCTTTTCTATATTTATCTTTCTCTTTTCAAGATAGTGGTGGCCATAACAATTATTTTGTTTAATTCTATGATATCTTCCAGATCTTAATCTTTGATATCATATTATTCAGTTGGAAGAGATGGAAGAGATTTAATTTTTTTTTTTAGAACCAGAAGATAAAAGTCTCAGTGACCTAAATATCAGGCCATCAAGGGAAAAATAATTGTTTTGTCCCCCAATATCTTGAAAAAACTAATTTTCTTTTCCATATTTCTCTCTCTCTTTTCAAGATAGTGGGGGACAGCACGATTATTTTGTTTATGTCTATGATCTCTTCCAGATCTTAATTTTTGATATCATATAATTCAGTTGGAAGAGATGCAAGAGACTTACAGAGAGAGAAATATGGAAAAGAAAATTATTTTTTTCAAGATAGTGGGGGACAAAACAATTATTTTGTTTGTGTCTATGATCTCTTCCAGATCTTAATTTTTGACATCATATTATTCAGTTGGAAGAGATGTAAGAGACTTAGAGAAATATGGAAAAGAAAATTATTTTTTTCATGATAGTGGGGGACAAAACAATTATTTTTTTCCTTTGATGGCCTGATATTTAGCTCACTGAGACTGTTATCTTCTGGTTCTAAAAAAAAAATAATAATTCTCTTGCATCTCTTCCAACTGAATAATATAATATCAAAGATTAAGATCTGGAAGAGATCATAGACTAGATCTAAGAGACACATCCCCTCAGAATGATTGATAAATCAGGATTTCAAAGTGTAGTTAGTCACATTCTTGTAATAATTTGAGTGTCAAGAGCTTTCCCCACAATTTAGTGAAGAAAATAAAAGGCTTATTATTGTTTTTCCATAGGTATTTTCATGAATACACTTAACCTGGACTAGGTGATGTCAGACCTGGAATTTAATCACAGGTCTCACTAAATCCAACTCCAGACTTTGGTGGAGTATTAAGCCTTCTTTGGTAGAATCAATGCTATAAACCTCAATTCTGAAACTTTATATCACATTTTAAATAGAATTATAATATGGTGACTAACTAATTTTATGCCTTTTTTTGAAAAAAATAAATTTATCAAAATCTCTAACTGGGCACAGAACCATCCTACATATTTCCTACATAGACATAGACATATAAGCTATGTATCTATCATATCAAATTATAGCAAAGTCTCTATCAATGGAGATAATGGAGACCTTCTTTTATGCTTAGAAATGACAACATTTAAGTACCAATTGAAAATGTTGTTTTTCAATGATTAGAGATAATTCATCATCTAATGATCACTAAATAAAAAAAAAAAAAAAAAAAAAAAAACCAGGAAAAAAAATCCAAAAAAAAAAAAAAAAAAAAAAAAAAAAAACCCAAGGGGAAAAAACAAAAACAAAAACAAAAACAAAAAAAAAACCGGAATCCTGGAATCCGGTTTTTTTGTTTGTTTGTTTTTTTGTTTTTTGTTTTTTTTGGCCAAGCAGCTTTTATTGCCCCTTGAGGGAGAGGTGCATCTTGTCATGGATCATCTTGCGCTCCGGGTTGAGGCGCTTCAAGATCTGGGCCAGCACTTTGACTGTCTGGTCGCTGCTGAGCCCCGTCTTCTTGGTCTGGAACTTCTTCAGCAGGTCCTTGATGGTCATGGGTTGTCGGGTCAGGTAGCGCCTGACCGTGTCCTCTGTCAACTGCATATCACCACTGCTGGGCGTGGACTTGCCGGACTGAGGCTGGGGGGTGGATTTCCCCGAGATGCTCTGGGGCCCGGCATCCAGCCTCGGGCGCTTGGCGGCGGGCGGAACACTGGGTCCCGTCGGCCGCTTCCCTTGCTCCAGCTTGCTGGCGGCTGCCCGCAGGGTGGAGGACGTGCTGCCGCTGTCCACGCTGGGAGTGCTCGGGCGGCTGTTGCCCCTGGAGCTGCTGCCTAAGGCCTTCCGCTCCCTCTTGGGGGGAGTCTTCTTCTTGGTCATGAAGATGGCCGAGGACGCCTGGTTGTCGATGTCGCTCTCCTCCGAGGTGTCCGACTCTTCCCTGCTGTCTCCTTTCCCCCTCTTCTTCTCCTGCGGGTTGGGGGCCTTCTTATCTTCTTCCTCCTTCTCCTCCTCCTCCGGGGGCTTCTCCTCCTCACTCTCCTCACTGCTTTCGCTTTTCTCATCAATGCCTTTAGGGCCCTCCTCCTCCAGCTGGCCCACCTTGGTTTTCCCTGCTGCCTCCTCCTCAGAGCTGCTGGAGCCATCTGACATGTAGTCCACCTCCTGGCCCTCAAAGTCCCCATCATCACTGTCCTCAAAGGCCTCATCATCAGAGCCCTTCTTCTTCTTCTTCTTGCCCCCCCTGGAGGGAGCCGCCTTCTTCTTGCTCTTGGGGACCTTCTCTCCCTCCTCCCCACTGCTGGTGCTGTCATCAGAGCTCATCTCCAGGTCGTGGATGCGAAGCTCACTGGGCTTCTTCCGGCTCTTCTTCTCTTTATGCTCATCTTCATCCTCATCTTGGTCCTGGGCCTTCAGCCGCCGCCGCTGCATGATGCTGAAGTAGTTCAGGACTTTGTTCCTCCTTTCCCATTCCTCCTCGGCCTCCTCGGCGGTGAGCGTCCGGTGCCGCGCCACAGGAGTGAAGTGGTACCAGTTGTGCACGGGGAAGGCTTCCAGGGCCCCGTCGGGGCACTGTTTGAAGATGTAGTACGAGGCGTTTTCTGTCACCCCACCCCTCTTCATTCCTTTGAACCTTCTGCCTGTTTTGCCATTGACGTTGAGTATCCAGGGCTGGTCTTCAGCTTTGAAGGCCTTGGGAATGATGCCATACTTCCTCCTGGCCTCATCCCGGACCTTCCCCTTAAACTCACTGCCAGCCCCAGATTCTGGCTTCTCTTCCTCCTGATAGAGCTTCTTGTCGCTCAGATCCCGTTCCATCTTGGCCCGATGCCAAGTGGAGAAGTTGACTTTGTCAGCTGCATTGAAAGCCATAATATTGTACCTCTTGAGGTTGTTCTTAGAAACTCGAACAACATATTCAGTCACAGTCGGACTGCTCGTCCCCGAGGTCGTCATGGCCAGTACCGAGTAGCGCAGTGAACAGCCTGAATGAAGGAGATCCGTAGGTTTCCGACAACCAGACGCACAGCTCCACACCAAACCGGCTTAGACTGGTGGACTGAAGCTCGGGTCCCAGCTATATAACCAGCCAGATCCGGAAGTGTTAATTATCCCCGCCGGGGGTGTTAACTCATCCCTAGCCGAGGTGTTAACTCATGTCTCGCCGAGGTGTTAACTCATCCCTCTCTGAGGGTGTTAACTCATCCCTCTCTGAAAGCTCAGTCCGAACCTGGAACACTTTAAGCAATTTTCCATGATGTCTTTTTTATAGACCATATTCTGACAGCATAGATAGAGGTCATCAGTTGTAAGTGGAAAATGTAATAGAGTAATAATAATGCCATAGGAAGGTTGGGGAAAGTTTCAAGTTATGTCAAGTTAAAACTTTAGTAGAAAATCAGTTTGATATACACTATCAAAGTCCCAAACATTTCAAATCCTGACATGTAAAGAAACATGGGAAAACCGTAATTTCAGACAAAAAATATAGATTGAGGGTAAAGTGAAGGACATATTTTCTTAGTTATATATTCCTTACAAACTCAAATATTTCATATGTTTAGAAAGAAAGGTAATGAATTAAATGAAAAGATGCATCCTTAACATTATTGTTAGGGAAGAATTATCTCAGATCTACATGACAAACATACTAGACCTGAGCTATGTTACTTATAAAATGGATTTTTTATTGCCATTGCTAATTAAGGAAAAAATAGTAGACTAGAAAAAAAAATACTAGGCAGGGAAATTTGCTTGAGGAAGTCAGTCTTGTTAGAATTAAGATGTGATAAAATATTTTTTAGAAATCACATGGATTTTAATGTTTAGAGGACCCAGTTTGTATTCAGGAAGATCTAGGTTTAAATTTTGTGTCTGATATCTACTAATTGTATGAACATGGATAAATCACTTCATGGCATACTTAGGCAGCTCTTTAAGATTATAAATGGCAAATTCTTTGTTGATCGATACTGGGAGATGAGATTTAATATATGTAGAATTCACATGAATAAAATCACAGATCCAGAAGAAAACAAAACAACATAGAAAGGTTTAACCTTAGACAACTTCTTGTATTATGGAGCTTCTCTAGCTGTTTTTATGTAAACTTCATGGAAAAAAAAAAGTAATACAATAAGTACATTACTAGCCAGCAATATTTTCAGACTAATTGGTCAACTGTACTGTAAATAGGATAAGCAAGACAATTAGCAGTACCTATTACTCTTTTTGTAGGCTCTCTAGAAAGTTGTGTTGACTTTTGACATAAAGTTTATCAGAAGAATTCTGCTGCCCTAAGACTAGATGAAATATATTAATGCTTTTGTACTTAAGGTGATGAATAGAACTCTTGATCCAAGATTTTATCCTTACTAAGGTATTTTGCTTCATTAGTTATGTTAACATAACCGGCTTTGTGTGCTTTATTTTTCATCCATTCTTTCCTAGTTGCTTCCTTATCCAGGTTTCTTGTACATATACTTTCAATACTCATGATTCTTTCCTTCAATAAGAAACAGAACCCAATCCTAAATATTAATTTCATTCAAGTCTATCCTTTACTATATATATATGGTTCATCCATTTGGCACGTCCTATGCTCTAAAATTGCCAGATCATTAAGATAAAATCCATGTAAACAGATGTCATTTGTTTATGTGCTTTTTTTTTTTTGTCAAAAGACTGAGAAACAGAATTCTAATCACAAAATATCTGAAGAGTCATGTATTAAGAAGATTACTTTGACAGCTATGTGAGCAAAATATTACAAAAAAGAGAGATTGAGATCAGCAAGACCAATTAACAGACTATTATGAGACTATGGGCAAGAAGGAAATTATGAGAATGTGAATTAAGGTAGCAGAATTGTGAGTGAAGAGAAGAGCCCAGATGGGAGAGATATTGCATGGAAATATAACAGAAAATGATAACTAATTGAGCAAACTAATTAAGGAAGAGTTAAAGATGAAAAGATCTTGAGTCTCAGTGAATGAATGAAGATACTGTCAATAGAAACAAGAAATCTGAGAAAAGGAGGAAGATTTGGAGATTAAATTTTAAAACACCAGTGTGACACCCATGTGGACCTGTCTCCCAAGCAGTTGGTGATGTCTAACTGCAACTTGGAGATTGACTGTGGTTAGAGATAGAGATATTGGAGTAATTTTCAAAGGGTGGATTTCAAGTCATGATGGGAATAGGAAAAGAGAAAAGGGCAGAGGACAGAGCCTCATGGAATAATTTATGCTTAGGAGGTCGAAGGAGGATAATGATTTAGAAAAGAGGAATAATGATTAGTGAACAATAAGAATTAAAAACTGTGAGAAAACAGTTCCCAGAATCCAAGGGAGCAGAAAGTGTGCTGATTAGGGGGAGAACATATGTGATTAAATAGTCTCAATGCTAGTAATGAAATAAAATGGAAAAGCATAATATTAAATAAAGAATAATTTTGCTTTTTAAATGTTTCTTGGGGACAGAACAAAAAAATAATGAAGAATGTGGAATATTTGTGGAAATCCAAAAGAGATTTCTTGGTGGCCCTGAATTTTTATTTGTGTGTGTGTGTGTGTGTGTGTGTGTGTCCTTTCATTTTTCTGTACATTAATGACTTTAATTATGCTGATATTCCTTCTATCAGTGAAAATCACAATCTACCAATGGCTCCTTAAATAGTATGATTCTTGTTATTGTATTTCCACAAATTCTTTGGGAGATATTTATTCAATATATGAATACCTCCTAGTTTATTTAATATTTTGTGGATAGCATGAAAGTCCTTATTTTACTCATCTGTTCTCATTCTCTCTCTCTCTCTCTCTCTCTCTCTCTCTCTCTCTCTCTCTCTCTCTGTCTGTCTCTCTCTCTCTCTCTCTCTCTCTCTCTCTTTCTCACCGCAAAGTTAGTGCAAGGGATCTTTTAGTTCATCTACTCTAATCTTTTTATTATAGATCAAGAAACTGAAGTCTAGTTAATCTTTGATTTAAAAGCCCTAAGGTACCTTATAGAACATTTAATCTTCATCTTTTATTTATGGCTGAGGAAACAAACTTGAGAGTTTAAATAATTTGTTCAAGATCATAAATGAAGAGTTAGAGTAAGCAGGGGTCTCAGAGGCCATTTATTCCGAACACCTCAATTTTGACCCAAGAAAGTTAAATCATTTCCAAGGTTACATTGGGAAATTTGAATTTGGGTCCTCTAATTCCAGACATCTTCCCATTGTCCCTGTTATTCAGTGTGAACCAGAAAATTAGATAAGGTCCAAACAAAATAACTGAAAGTCTCATTTTTGCTTAGGAACATACTTCTCCACAAGGTTCCTTTCCAGCAATGAAGATGGATCTGCTCAAAGGAAATGGAAATGCATATTATTCAGATGCTTTTGTTTCCTAGTTTCTGGGAAGAAAAATGAGGGAACAAAGAAGGACGATTTAAGCTTAGCAATTCACCTCCAAATACCTTTAATCTGTAGTTTTTCTGTTAAGATTTTAGCAGCTATGTTTCTGTACATTAACTCATCTTGGAATCTGTTCAGAGAATCTTAAAGCATGTATTATTAAAGCATATATTACTTAAAGTCACAATTGGGAGAATGAACAAGCATATGGTAGGAAGGAACACTTGAGGGAGAAAAAACAGGAAGAAAGGACTAAATGAAGGGAAGGGAAAAGAAAAGAAAGGAAAGAGAAAGTAAGTATGGGAGGGAAAAAGAAGTGAGAAAGGAAGGAAAGAAGGAAGAGACAGAGAAAAAAGGAAGAAAGAAAAGAGCAGAGAGAAGGAAGGAAGGAAGGAATGAAGGAAGGAAGGAAGGAAGGAAGGAAGGAAGGAAGGAAGGAAAAAAGGAAGGAAGGAAGGAAGGAAGGAAAAAAGGAAGGAAAGAAGGAAGGAAGGAAGGAAGGAAAAAAGGAAGGAAGGAAGGAAGGAAGGAAGGAAGGAAGGAAGGAAGGAAGGAAGGAAGGAAAGAAGGAAGGAAAGAAGGAAGGAAGGAAGGAAGGAAGGAAGGAAGGAAGGAAGGAAGGAAGGAAGGAAGGAAGGAAGAAAAGAAAAAAAAGACAAAAAGGGAAGAGGGAAGGAAGTCATTGTAGAACCCAAATATTTTAAAGTGTCAATTTTATGACTCATTTTTGAAACTGATTGTGTTGTCATGATTTTTAGCAGACCATTTCTCCTTTAAACCTTAAAAAAAAAGTGGTGGAGTGATAATTTATTTTGTTTCCTTCTTTTGCTTATAGTATACATCCACTCTCCATTCTGAGAGGAAAGATACTTCCTCATAGTGTACTGCCTATACAATGTGCTGAGAAAAGAAAACCCGTCTCATTTGCCTCAAGCTTCCTATGTCAGCACATTGTTATGTTCTTAATCCTAGTTGTATACATTTCTGTTTATACTGATTGAAGATTCCTTAAGAATGATTTTTCACACAAGTGTTAGAGAAGGACTAAAGTATTGTGAATAAGGGGCTGAGCTTAGGATTTGAAAAAAAAAAAAAAAAAAAAAAACTGGGCTTAAATTTTGCCCCTGTCAGAGGAAATCTTTGTTCCTAACCTGTGTTTCCCAGTCCCCAAGTGTAAATTATAAATGAGTTAACAACTAACTTTAATAAACATTGTATAAATAATTTCTAAATCAAGAGTTTAGCTGTTTCATAAAAGCCACATGTAAATATAAAAGAAATCTCTGATTTTTTATTTCAAGTTGATTTGTATTAGTAGATATTTTATGAGGGAAAAGGAGGCTAATTGTCCTATAGATCAATATCTATATACATATACATACATATATATATATATATATCACCCTTTCTTTCTTTCCCTGTTTTTTTTAAATGAATTAAAATTTAAAACAACTATTTGCAACATAAAGTAATGGAAATCCAAATGAGTTTTTTTGTTTGTTTGTTTTATGCCCAGCAACATGACAAAGATGATGAAACAGGCATCACTAGTGTTGCAGAGATTATAGGGAAATGGTGATATTAATGCACTCTAAGCAAATCTAGAAATTGGTCCCTTCATTTTCCAAAAAAATCTGGACTTATGCTTTAAAATGATGAAAATACCCATATGTATTGAGCCAGATATGCCATTGCAAGGTACATATACCATGGTGGTCAAAGTCCCCCCAAAAGGCTCTATATACACCAAAATATCTGCAGTAGTGCTTTTTTGTAGAAGTAAAGAATTGTCATCAAGTAAATGAACATAAATTGAGGGAAAAATGAACAAATGATTGTTCCCAAAATAAGAGAATATTGCCACACTGTAAAAAATGTTGAATAGGAAGACTAGAAGGAAGACATTGTTTTATAGTTAGGTAGGTACTGAAAATAGTGTGCAGGTTTTTGTTTGTTTGTGGGTTTTTTTCAAGTCACTAAGCATATCCCTCTACCCCAAGTCTGCCAACTGTGTCACTGAAACACAAATACAAATAGAAGATATCCTTAAAAAGTCTTTGGCCCACAGATCCTGCTTAATGCACTTAACCTCTGACCAATATAGACAACTGTCTTTAAGATGCTTTGATAAAGAGTTTCTTCAGTGGGAGCTCCCTAAGCAAGTGAAAACACAGATCTTTGCTAAATATGAAATCCATCCACCAAAACAGGGTAGCATCTCATCTGTCATTATTAGTTTCAATTAATGGTTTGAAATAATGAGAAGTTTAGAGTTTTGCTTAAGGCCATACAGGTAACATGTGTTAAAGGCAAGCCAAACTCATCCCAAGGCCTAATCTGTGACTCCCTTCTTTTAACAAGAAGCTTTTCCTCGTCCTGTTTAATGCCAGTTTTGTCCCTTTGAGATAAAATATAATTGACTCTCCATATATAATGTGTATATACACCTTTACATACTGTCTCCTCCAATAGACTATGAGCTCCTTCAGGGCAGGAACTCTTTGTTTGCTTGCTTCCTTCCTTTCTTTCTTTCTTTCTTTCTTTCTTTCTTTCTTTCTTTTTTAAATCTCTAATGCTTAGCATAGTGTTCAGCACATAGTAGACACTTAATAAATGAGTGTTGATTGGTGTACTGTTGGTGGAGCTGTGAAGTGATCCAGATATTCTGAAAAGCAATTTGGGGCTTTGCCCAAAGTGCTATCAAACTGTGCCATATCCTTTGATCCAGCAGTGTAATTACTAAGTCTATATCCCAAAAAAGATAAACAAAAAAGGAAAAGGATCCATAAGTGCAAAAACACTTGTAGTAATTCTTTTTGTAATGTCAAGGAACTGGGCAATGGCTGAATAAGTTATAGATCTGAATATTATGGAATATTATTACCCTATAAGAAATGATTTGCAAGCTGATTTCAGAATTGTCAGGAAAGACCTACATGAATTGATGCATAATGAAGTGAGAAGAAGCAAGAGGATATTGTACACAGGAACAACGACATTATGCAATGGTCAACTGTGATGGATTTGCTTCTCTTCAAGAATGCAGTGATTCAAGGAATTACAGTAGACTTGGGATAGAAAATGTCAGTCATATCCAGGGAGTGGATGTGGATGAAAGTTAGTATTTTCATCTTTTTGTTCACTTTTTTCTTTCTTTTTTTCCCTTTTGTTCTAAGTTTTTCTTACACAATATAACAAATATGGAAATATGTTTAAAAGGATTGTACCTATTTAACCTATGCTTGCTATTTTGAGGAGGA
Source organism: Antechinus flavipes (assembly GCF_016432865.1). Lineage (NCBI taxonomy): Eukaryota > Metazoa > Chordata > Mammalia > Dasyuromorphia > Dasyuridae > Antechinus > Antechinus flavipes. Next base: position 12,161,580 of record NC_067399.1, on the reverse strand, counting down.
GGGAGGTAAGAGAGGATAGAGGGAAAAAATTAGAACACAAAGTTTTGCAAAAATGTAAGTGAAAAACTAGCTTTACATGTATTTGGAAAAATAAAATACTATTGAACAGTAGTTCAATAGTTCTTGCAACAGCAAGATTATACAATGATCGATTCTGATGGATGTGGCTCTTGTCAACAATGAGATGATTCAGAGCAGTTCCAAAGGTCTTGTGATGAAAAGAGCCATCTGCACTCAGAAAGAAGATTGTGGGAACTGAATGTGTGGCACAACATAGTATTTTCACTCTTTTTGTTGTTGCTTGCTTGCATTTTCTTTCTTTTGCATCTTTTTTTTTGTGCAGCATGATATTTGTGAAAATATGTATAGAGAAATTGCTCATGTTTATTGGATCACTCGACGACTGAGGGAAGGGGGGAAGAGAGAGGAAAAAAAATTAGGACACAGAGTTTTGTAGGAATGAATGTCAAAATAATCCATGTTTATATTTTGAAAATAAAAAGCTATAATTAAAAAAAATTAAAATGTATGAAATAAAAGTAAACACATCAAAAAAAGTATTGTTTGTCCAAATGTCTATCAGCTATCCCATAATGCCTTTGTATTATATCATTTACTTTTCATACTCTTCATGGAGTGGTCTGAAAGATCTATATTCAAATCCTGCCTCAAACAATAGTTGGGTAACAATTCACTTCTCTGAGGGTGTTTCCCCAGTTGTAAAATGCGTGTTGTGGGATTAAATGGGATCCAGTGTGTGTGTGTGTGTGTGTGCATTACATAAGTATGTGTATGTGTATTCATGCACTCATGTGTGTATATGGAATCTGCAAATAAAAAATAGCAGAGGACAAATATGAGTTTATCTAATTCAACATTCACTAATTTCAAAACCTTGATTTTCTAGACTTTTAAACCTCTGTATCTTAAAAGATTGATTTAAAAGGTAATTTCTTAAGTGATAGGAAATGAGTCTTTCGTGTAGTCTTAGTAGCATCCTTTTGGAGTTTTGTATCATAGCCATTTCATCAATATCTGCTAGTCTAGTCAAATGCTGCAAGACATTCCCCTCTAGCTGCTGGCCATTCACTTGGCTCAGGACATTGAGTAACTGTCAGACTTTTCACTTGGTGGCATTTCTCATAAGCAGGATACACAATACCCTCCGTGGGCACAATTGATTCTGCTATCTTGTCTGCTCATCAGGGCTCCCGAGCCTCTCCACAAGCTTTTTGTCACTTCCTCGGGTGCAAATGATCACAGAAATATCACAACAACCTCCTACCTCACCTGCATCCCTACCTTAGCTTAGCCACTGCAGAGGAGCTGCTATGTCTGGCC